>NC_092279.1:22038928-22096584 GCF_036320965.1 Panulirus ornatus
ATGAATATCTACCAGACTCCCCTCAATGAATATCTGCCAGACTCCCCCTCAATGAATATCTACCAGACTCCTCCTCAATGAATATCTACCAGACTCCCCTCAATGAATATCTACCAAACTCCCCCTCAATGAATATCTACCAGACTCCCCCTCAATGAATATTTACCAGACTCAACTTAATGAATATCTATCAGACTCCCCCTCAATGAATATTTACCAGACTCTCCCTCAATGAATATCTACCAGACTCCCCCTCCATGAATATTTACCAGACTCAACTTAATGAATATCTACCAGACTCCCCCTCAATGAATATCTACCAGACTCCCCCTCCACGAATATCTACCAGACTCCCCCTCAATGAATATCTACCAGACTCCCCCTCAATGAATATTTACCAGACTCAACTTAATGAATATCTATCAGACTCCCCCTCAATGAATATCTACCAGACTCCCCCTCAAAGAATATCTACCAGACTATCTCAATGAATATCTACCAGACTCACCCTCAATGAATATCTACCAGACTCCTCCTCAATGAATATCTACCAGACTCCCCCTCAATGAATATTTACCAGACTCCCCCTCAATGAATATCTACCAGACTCAACTTAATGAATATCTGTCAGACTCCCCCTCAATGAATATCTACCAGACTCCCCCTCAATGAATATCTACCAGACTCCCCCTCAAAGTATATCTACCAGACTCCCCTCAATGAATATCTACCGGACTCCCCCTCAATGAATATCTACCAGACTCCCCTCAATGAATATCTACCAGACTCCCCCTCCACGAATATCTACCAGACTCCCTCTCAATGAATATTTACCAGACTCCCCCTCCACGAATATCTACCAGACTCCCCCTCCACGAATATCTACCAGACTCCCCCTCCACGAATATCTACCAGACTCCCCTTCAATAAATATCTACCAGACTCCCCTACAAGACAATATGAATAAACTACGACACTTTTTTTCCCCCGTCCATTGTTGTTTGTTTACGACAGTGCACGTCCGCGGGACTCGCGGGATCCACCCAGCTAGGCGAGCCTGGCGAGGTCAGGGGGCCACGACCTTCAGGATGCCCTGACGCTGACGTCAGGAGCTTCTTAGACAAGGAAGTCCTCTCCGCCTCCTCCTTCAGGATCCTCCTCATCCAAAGAGGAACTGGAAGACCTGATTCTAGTTACTTCCAAGGTCGAGTGATTCGAGTAATTTCTCTCTTGCACTCAAATTCAATTTGGTTTTGTTCCACGGAGGTGAGACTCCGTGTCAGGCGTAAGAAAACTGATCAGAAAATACGTAACTGAAAAAATAAAGAAGTTAGGCTTCACAAATTTAATAAAGAAAATGGAATCTGACCGTAAATTGTACGTTACTCTCAAGCATAAGTATGGATTTCCTTCTACTTTTTTCTAAGGCAAATTCGTGACCATTCTCACCGTCTGAATGATGCTTATCATTCGCTGACAAAATTGTGAGCCGTGACAGTTTACAGCCGTCTGTACAAACGTACACACAGGTTGTCAGCGACCATCTCCTCAAGGGCTCAGGACGAGCGAGAATGCAGGTATTTGACACTAGCAACCCCACGGCAAATGGGTACGAAAGTACAGCCACTTGACACTGACAGTCCCATAACAAGTGGGTACAGAAATACAGCCACTTGACACCACTGACAGTCCCTCCAAAAATGGGTATACGAAAGTACAGACACTTGACACTGGCAGTACACACACACAGCAAGTGGGTACACCTTCACTTGCTTTCATTCACCATAGCTCTTGCTGGTGTTAGCTCGGTGACGTCAAGCCAGTCACTAGCGCTCGTTGCAATGGTCATCACACACACACACTCTCCACCTGAGAAATCAATGTACGGGATTCCATAATAGGATAAGATTCGAACCGTGGCCCTCAAGAGTTTAATCTGAACTTCTTAATACACAGTTTATCAGCTGTTACCTACGCACACGTCCGTACCTGAACACCAAAAATGACACATCTTGAAATATCCGAATACTCTTGGTAAGTAAGATTCTTATAAGACGTCATATACGTAATCATATATAAATATACATATAAATAGATGGAATATAAGGACTCTCGTATTGTTACTGATGCTTTGTAAGGCACTTCTTTCACGCACTCGCCAAACACACTCATCCACTGGTGGCTTGCCTGGTCCACTCTCTCACCTCCGTAACCATCTCACGTGTCCTTCCTGCACTCTCTCTCTCTCTCTCTCTCTCTCTCTCTCTCTCTCTCTCTCTCTCTCTACTGACCACCACATCCTCTTCTCTTCCGTCTCGCCGCTTGCTTCCTTCCCTGCCGAGACGAACAAGTGATGGGTGTGGATCTACGTATATCACTTAACCATGAGCAGGACCCACAGCTCACCGCTGAAGCTTCACCTCGCGTCATATGAGGTATGGGTACAGACGCCCATTAGTGGTGTGTGGTGTGTGTGTGTGTGTGTGTGTGTGTGTGTGTGTGTGTGTGAAGCCCTCACCTCACCCATGTAACCTACGTGGTATACATCATTGTGCTGTCAACATATCTAGGTACAGACCCAACATATACCGTGTATGTATCTCTGTGTTGAATCCATGGGTCCGTCAGCCTACAACTACGTCTGCAATGTGTATACGAGTAACACTTACGGGTAGGATTCGAACCCTGGGTAGGGCGTTAAGCCATCTCGGAGGTTAGTATACACACCACAGAAATCTGGTGTTGAACTGAGGTTGGGACACAAACATTAGATGTCTAGTGTCTGTATCTTCTGTCATGTGGGCTGTGGCTGACGTGGCCGGACGCCGTACCCAGGGTTCGAATCCAACCCACGGGTCAGATTCAGTAAAAAGATCGACTAAACCTCTTCCACACCGCCAGCCTTCCTAAGACACCCACTCACGGGTACACTCTCTTCCTATGGTGGTTCCTCTGAGATGGGGACTCCCACGCCAGCAGCGTCTCCGTCAGGAGGTTCCTCCACGCCAGCAGTGTCTCCGTCAGGAGGTTCCTCCACGCCAGCAGCGTCTCCGTCAGGAGGTTCCTCCACGCCAGCAGCGTCTCCGTCAGGAGGTTCCTCCACGCCAGCAGCGTCTCCGTCAGGAGGTTCCTCCACGCCAGCAGCATCTCCGTCAGGAGGTTCCTCTACGCCAGAAGACGCTACGCAACCCATCAGGGTCCGTAATGCCGACCACCTTGACCCACGGCCCTCAGGTGACCCTCTCTCACCCTCGGAGCACGCGGAGGGAGGGAGAGAGGTGGGAGATGAGGAGTAAGAGGGAGGGAGTGAGGTGGGAGATGAGGAGGAAGAGGGAGGGAAGAGGTCATGCGAGGCATGATGCAAATCAGTGGCCACCGGACGCCCCGCGCCGCCCCCCCAGGTCCGTCCACCTCGTCTGAGATCCGAAGAGGTTGTCCTCGAAGTCAGTGTGTTGGGTGGCGGCCATGGGCGAATGACGGACGAATGAGGGAGAGATGAATGACGGACGAATGAGAGAGAGATGAATGACGGACGAATGAGGGAGATGAATGACGTATGAGTGATGGGTGACTGATATTATGGTCGTTGAGTGATGGGTGATTGCACGACCAGGGACTTGAATGACGGGTTATTATGAATGGTGACTGCGTGAGAGAGGCATCTGAGTGATCGTTGATTGAAATGGATGGTGGTTGAACGATGGGTGACTGAGTGATTGGTGGTTCAGTGATGAGGGAGTGACTGGATGATGGTTGGGTGGTGTGTAAGCGCTTGAGCGATGGGTGAGTGAAAGGGGCGGAGGAGGGCAGGTGGATGCATGTGGGGGAGGGGGGAGGTGGCGGCTGAATAAACGGGGGGGAAAATGGATGATGGCTGCACAATGGCTGAATCAGATGAAAGGCACATGCATGGATGAATCATGGAAGAAAAGATGAAGAACACCTAGGGCACTCAAATCCACCTTGGGTAAACGAGAACTAAACCAGATGAAACAAATAAACGAAGAAAAAAAAAAGTCTCTGAAGAATGAGAAACATAAGAGAATGTAATACGTGACCAGTAGATGAATTACATTTAAAATAATCGATAATTATATAAAGCAATGTCTTTCTCCTCCCTTGCCTCTCCCAGTCGAAGAAAACACAAAGAGACAAATAAAATCTCGACAACTGTTCCTTTTGTGGGGTCAGCTGTGTACACCCACGTACACCTCTCACCACAACTCGAGCTGGAAATACGTGTTGGATCCGCCGTTGGCAACAGTTTTTCAAGAGAGGTGATTACGACGAAGCAAAAAAAAAAAAAAAAAAAATGAAGTTACTTGAGAAGTTCTTCCAAAATAGGAAACTGTCCAATATAAATATTGCTACTAATAGGGTTACTTTAGCCAAATCCTTCTTGCCTACCTCTAAAATAATATCGAATGATGGACTTGAATAAAAAAAAATATTAACACGGAACTTCACTCCCCTTACTCAAAAAAACACTGTACAGATGTGTTAACACGTCTAAGGAGTTTTGAAATTACCTGCATCTTGATCACAAAGATCAGTTGTTCGTAAAATGAGAGAGAGAGAGAGAGAGAGAGAGAGAGAGAGAGAGAGAGAGAGAGAGAGAGAGAGAGAGAGAGAGAGAGAGAGAGAAACCCCATTAAACCTGCTTGTTCGACCAGTCGACCATCTTTATCAAAACAGAACCTGAGTGTAGGAAGGATTTCAAGGCCAAAAAGATCTTGACCTTCAAGGCTACTTGGACGGTGAACAGATAGTGTATACTGGGAGTAACGTCTTTATTGTATCAATCTGTTTTCGTTCACATACTCTTCAGGTCAATACAGCAATATACAACGAATCTTTCAAGTCATAACTTGCCTTTACTCTCAAGACGGACCTGTCCGCCGACCAAACCATCCAGTTTTCTTGGCCAAAATTGGACCAGGTGCACTTTTTTTACATTTATGTAAACAAAAGCTAAAACAGGTCTGAAGGCAACAAGGTCTTTACACCAGAGCCTAAAAAGAGGCTTTGGGTAACGACAATACATCGGGTCATTCCTGAGTGCAGATACACGAATCAAATATAAGCAAAACTTAAAAAAACAACAACATATCTGGATTTAAAGCACCACTGGTTTAGATACGTTCAAATGTTAAGCAAAACTTAAAAAAAAAAACATATATCTGGATTTAAAGCAACACTGGTTTACATACGTTCAAATGTTTATCGCGTCTTGAAAAATACCCATAGACGTTTTTAAATACAATGAGACAAAGAAAAATACAAAGTACACTCTGAAAAAAATACAGTCTCTGAAATAAAGCACCACTGGTTTACATACGTTCAAATGTCTCTCGCCTCTTGAAAAATACCCATAGACGTTTTTAAATACAATGAGACAAAGAAAATACAAAGTACACTCTGAAAAAAATACAGTCTCTGAAATATATATACATCAAGCTCAGAAAAGGAAATGCAAGATACAAAAAAAAAAAACCTGTCTCGAAGATACAATCTACAGTGTGAGGTTTACAGAGGAATAAGATCCAGAAATATACAACACAATCAGAAATGTACAGTGCTCAAGTATTAGCTCTCTCTCTCTCTCTCTCTCTCTCTCTCTCTCTCTCTCTCTCTCTCTCTCTCTCTCTCTCTCTCTCTCTCTCTCTCTCTCTCTCTCTCTCACACACACACACACACACACACACACATATATATATATACATATATCCTCAGTCTGTAACAACATGGTTGGGCGCCTCCCTGTCTTGAATAGTGTGTTCAGTTTTGATCACATTACTAAAGGAAAAGACGTAGACAGAATAGAAAGAGTACAGCTGCGACCTGGCAAGACGATTCCTGAGAAACAAAAGAGAGAGAGAGAGAGAGAGAGAGAGAGAGAGAGAGAGAGAGAGAGAGAGAGAGAGAGAGAGAGAGAGAGAGAGAGAGAGAGAGAGAGTTCCTCAAGGGTGAACACCAGCCAGGGTCATGTTATAAGCCACTGACGATGATGATGACGATGATGTCCCAAGTGTCGGACGTCACGACCCATCATCCCCAGACCAGATGGTCCACCGTCGGACGTCACCAGAACAGGACAAAGACCCATCCCATTTTCTCAAGTTAGCCACCCCCTTCCTCCCTCACTCCTCACTCTCCCTCACGTCTCGTGCCTTTGACCCCTCTTAACCACGACTACTACCACCACCTACCTACCACCTACCACCACCTACCTACCACCTACCACCACCTACCTACCACCTACCACCACCTACCTACCACTATCACCACTGCGGTGCTTGCAGACCCCCCCTTGACACGACCATCTCCCAACAGGTCAAGTGGTGTCAAAGACAGGCAGAGTTTGTGTGTGAGCATCGACCGATCCCCGCAGAGAAATCTCTCTCTCTCTCTCTCTCTCTCTCTCTCTCTCTCTCTCTCTCTCTCTCTCTCTCTCTCTCCACCGCCTCGAGCTTCGTGACTTCTGAGCCACCGACTCTCACTCACACAGTCCAGCGGTGGAAATGGCAAAAGAAGAGAAATGCCTTCTCGTGCCAGATTTCAAGTGTGTGTGTGTGTGTGTGTGTGTGTGTGTGTGTGTGTGTGTGTGTGTGTGTGTGTGTGTGTGTGTGCTGACGAGCGAGGTCGGCCAGGGGAAGGCCCCAGTGACAGAAAAACGAAGAGGAGTTGCCTGCAAATGGTTCCTCCTCCCCTCACTAACCTATGACCAAGAAGGTCTTGGTAAGGTTTAAGCACAAAAAAATAATAATAATAATAAACGAAACCAATTCACCCCTTATCGCGCCTGGGATTCGAACCCGGGTCTTATACTCGACACTGAGGAAGCGTCTACTTTCTAACTTCACCCTCATTCAGTATGAAAAAAAAAAAGTCCACAATATTTCTATTAACCAGGAAACCAATTCGATCCGGAATCTGATTTCGATTTGATCTCCAGTCATATAAACAGCTCACTGCTCCACTTCGGCACCATGACCCAAGCATACGAGAGTGGTGACTGGTGTCCCCCCGCGCGCGCGCGTGTGTGTGTGTGTGTGTGTGTGTGGGTGGCGCCCAGAGTTAAATGACACCTCCAGCAGAAACACACAAAGCGTAAACATCAATTACCACGAGAGGGGGAACCAAGGAACAAGCGATACACACTGCAGCACTAACTACTAATTAGCATCGTCATCATCCAACCTCATTACCGAGCGTAATCAAACCACAAAGAGGCATTTTCTTAACCGAAGTCATAACTAAAAGGACAGAGAGAGAGAGAGAGAGAAGAGAGAGAGAGAGAGAGAGAGAGAGAGAGAGAGAGAGAGAGAGAGAGAGAGAGAGAGAGAGAGAGTTGCCTCTAACAAAGGAAAAGGTCACACAGAGAGACAAGCTATAACCACCAAGGCCTAAGGTATTCGTTCACTCCAACGAGATATCAACACCCCCAGAAAGGGGAGGGAGAGGAGGTGGTTAAGGGGTCCCTCTCCTCCTTCCCGACAGCCCCATAGTTTACTACGAGGGGTTTGGGGTGGCGGAGGGGGGGGGGGGGGAAGGTTTGGGGTCCTCTCTCTCTCTCCCTAAGGAAAAGGTTAAGAGTTACGGCCCACACACTCCCTTATCACTGGTTACTTTATGTGAAGTTCCCTCGACAATTACAACCTTCCCTAGACACTCTTAGTGCCATCCACTTGGTTACAGCGAGGATGGGAGTAAAAGTCTTTAATAACGGCCAGAGAGAGAGGGGGAATAAAAAAAAAGAGAGGTGGATGATTCCCCTGCATGATCTCTGAATAAAGCCACCCTCGCGGGCGTTGAAATAAGGTAGGGGGAAAAAAGAAGCCGTTGGCTAGAAAGATATGGAAATATAACCACACGTTTAGCTTTTCGAGATATTACGCACCAGAAAATTATACAAACAGCCTAGTCAAATACGAGATAACAGGAAGACGACGGTCGTATATACAGGGAGCGTATAAGGTCTCACGAACTACCTGAAGAAGGCGCTGACGATGAAGGCGGCGCTGACGATTTTCGACAGGTAATTTTCACTTTACAGTGGCGGTCGTGAATGACCCTGGTACTGCGTCTGGCCTCACGCCGAAGTAACCAACGACACACACACACACACTAACTGAGTTTTAGACAAGAATGAGAATATTTTGGTGTCTTCATGAATCGGAAATATCTTGGCGTGGCTCACGAATGAAACAGGAGTCTCCCACACAGACTAGTAATTACCGTACTTTCACTACATTTACATACAGACACCCTAATAATGCATACCTTACTTGTGCATTTACTGTGGATGAAGTTGTCTGATCATTATCTGAACACTCGTGGCGGCGCATAAACATATCAACGAACAATTCAAGTGGCGAACACTAACATCATACCCAGATGGCACGTTCATCAACAAACCTGGCAACCATTACTAATGACGGTGGATTTCACTCTAGGTAACACATACACAACCTTGTGTGCCGGCGAGGCTTGATTGCTCGTTTGCAATCGGATGACCATCTTCTGATCACTGTCTCTCCCTCCTCACGAAGCATTTCCTTCGCCTCTCACCTTGTGAAAGTACATGATGGCAGCTTAGCGCCGACAGTCACCCGTGGCTTTACCCTCCACTTCGTCAGTAGAGAACGTGTGGTTTTAGAAAGAGAGAGAGAGTGAGAGAGAGAGAGAGAGAGAGAGAGAGAGAGAGAGAGAGAGAGAGAGAGAGAGAGAGAGAGAGAGAGAGAGAGAGAGAGAGAGAGAGAGAGAGAGAGAGAGAGAGAGAGAGCATACATGGGCCACACACACGCCCCTTTTCTTGACCTTCTTCTGCTCCCCCTACAGACGGGGAGTCGCTGACAAAAACCGACGTAGACCCAGCAACAAGGGAGGCGGGAGGCGAGGTGAATGGAGATGGCACCTTCGTCGTGACGCCATTACGAGAGAGAGAGAGAGAGAGAGAGAGAGAGAGAGAGAGAGAGAGAGAGAGAGAGAGAGAGAGAGAGAGAGAGAGAGAGACGAGGCTCTCCCTCATGCCTGACACTGGCACCTCCTGGTTCATGAGCAGGCATGACATGTTCGCTGTGCGCGGCCTCCCCCTGGGAGCGGTTCGGCGGTGTATGGGAGACGTGTGTGGTGGGGTGTGGTGTGGTGTTGCCCTTGTGTGGCGTGGCGTGGTGTGGTGTGGTGCAGCCCTTGTGTGGCGTGGTGTGGTGTGGTGTGGTGCTGCCCTTGTGTGAGCCCCAGGGTTTAGCATGGAAGGTTATAATAGTGTATGGGGGGAACGTGAGGTGCTGCTTCCAAAGTGGCGGCACACACTCCCACCATCTTAATTTCCTTCTACCTGCTTCTCAGACTCACTTCCTGGTCGGGCGTCTCCCTCTCACAGTACACACTCCCCTTGTAATGCTACCTCCGTATACCTCTCCGCCACGCTCCTAACCCACCTCCTCCCCCGCCTCCTCTATTAATCCTCCTGTCTCCATTTCTACGTCTACCTTCCTGATCTACCACTGCAGAGCCCTTATCTACACTCTACCTGGAAGTTAGAGGATGCCATCATCCGCCGCACGACAAAAATAACCGTGTCCAAAGGAGTCTGACATCTCCCTCATTCGTCAATCTTTCGTCGTTGCCGTAGTTTCTGTGTGGGGACTGGCCACACGAGGATTGGCCGTTGTGATACCTCTTCTTCTTCCTCCTCCTCCTCCTCCTCCTCCTCCTCCTCATCCACTTCCTCCTCCTTTTCCTCAAACAGTGACACTATAAAATCCTTTTTTCTTCTTTCATCTTTCTCTCTTCCTCAAGCCTTTCTAACCTGAGGAGCCGTGATTAAAAAGACCTAAGGAGCTCTTATTAATTCCTCTCTTTTCATCTACGATGACTGTGACCTGGGGGCACGTGTGTACCTGTGCAAAATGAAGATGGTTATTCGCGATACGTCGAGTGCTTGAAGATGGAGGAGGAGGAGGAGTGAGGCAAAGTGGGATCCAAAGGTGCCGTCTGTCAGCCTTGCCTCGTGATGCAATACTTCCCTCACCCAGCCAGCCAGCCAGCCAGCCAGGTCCTCCCACGACCCCCGCTCCTCCAAGAAGTAGGTGAGAGGAAGGCGATGGGCAGGGAGGCAGGGAATCACGCACGCTGGCAGGGAGGGAGGGAAAAGAGACACAGAAAAGAGATCAGGGAAGCAGAGATGAACATCTACTGACCTACCTACCTACCTACCTACGGGTACCTACTACGAGACTTCGCCATCACACAGGGCTAGCGCGGAACGCTCATCGCACGTCTTGATTAACTATACTGTTTCTGTCGTCGCGCACGTTACATGATGTCCAATCCTTGGGTGTGGAGGGAAAGAGACGAAGGAACGCGATTTACGAAGTCGAGAAAACGAGAGGTGAGCGACACTGGAGAGGTGGACTGGGCACGGAGCTCACAATGCCATTAAAGTCTCTAAATGTGAAAACAGAGACAGGCCATCTGCCTCCCAGGACTCAAAAGGAAAACAAGAAGCGCAAAGGGAAGAAGCCAGGATAGTTGTAATCAGAAAGGAGAGACAAGAGGAATCTATCGCCACTATTCCTTTTCGCCTCTTCTAGATCCTGGGCCTCAATGCGAGCCGGGAGCCGCACTATACCAAATGACTGACCCACCCCACACACACACCTGACGTGGGGTGGCGCGGTGACCCAAGACAAGCAAGACGAGGCCGATTTCATCCCCCCTCCTCCGCCGCGCCCCCCGTCACCTTACGTCACACGAGGCCAATCTGTTACGGCACCCTGTCACACAGGTCTTACCTGTCACGTCGGCTTCGGGGGGGTCACACGGGCTAATAAGTTACATGACCTCAGGTCACGGGAGATTGGCGCCTATGCATCATTCCAGGTCACAAGACGCCAACGTGTCACATTGTCTCAGTTCCCACAATCAAGGTCATCTGACCTAACTTATGAGTCATATCTATCTATCTATCTATCTGTCTACCTTTCTATCTATCTATCTATCAATCTATCTATCTATCTATCTATCTATCTATCTATCTATCTATCTATCTATCTATCTATCTATCTATCTATATATATATATATATATATATATATATATATATATATATATATATATATATATATATATATCCCCTTCGCCAGCAGGACTAGAGCCTCTACCATATGTGTGTGTGTGTGTGTGTGTGTGTGTGTGTGTGTGTGTGTGTGTGTGTGTGTGTGTGTGTGAGCGTGTGTGTGTGTGTGTGTGTGTGTGTGTGTGTGTGTGTGTGTGTGTGTGTGTGTGTGGTGAGGGTCTGGACTGTGCCAGTGCTCTTGAGGGGGCTTGACACTCGGCTATGACGAGGGTATGACCTACTTTTATCCTGGTGGTGGTGCACTGGTGCGTTGAGTTTATGTGGCACTGTTAGTCAGGTTGTGGCACTGTTAGGTTGTGGCACTGGTGACAGGATTGTCTTCCACTGCTGGCGAGACGAGGTTTACACTGCAGGCAAGTCGAGATGTCACTGCTGGTGGGACGAGGGTTACACTGCAGGCAAGTCGATATGTCACTGCTGGGGGAACGAGGGTTACACTGCAGGCAAGTCGATATGTCACTGCTAGTGGGACGAGTGTTACACTGCAGGCAAGTCGATATGTCACTGCTGGTGGGACGAGTGTTACACTGCAGGCAAGTCGTTATGGCACTGCAGGCGAGACGAGGGTTACACTGTAGGCACGTTGTTATGGCAGTGCTAGTGGGAACGAGTGTTACACTGCAGGCAAGTCGATATGTCACAGCTGGGGGAACGAGTGTTACACTGCAGGCAAGTCGATATGTCACTGCTGGGGGAACGAGGGTTACACTGTAGGCAAGTCGATATGTCACTGCTAGTGGGACGAGTGTTACACTGCAGGCAAGTCGATATGTCACTGCTAGTGGGACGAGTGTTACACTGCAGGCAAGTCGATATGTCACTGCTGGTGGGACGAGTGTTACACTGCAGGCAAGTCGATATGTCACTGCTGGCGAGGCGAATGCATCACTCAAGATCACGAAGATCGTAACAAATACGGCGTCATTATCCTGGGGTTCACCCGTTACAACAACGACTCTCTTCAAGGCACACAAACAGGATATATAAATAAATCGTTAATAAATACCGTGTAATGTATTGTTGTGTCGTGACTCGTGTGTGTGTGTGTGTGTGTGTGTGTGTGTGTGTGTGTGTGTGTGTGTGTGTGTGTGTGTGTGTGTGTGTGTAATTATCGTAGGATCTTTGTTTATATTCCTCAAATCCCCTTCCTGTCACAAACCCAGGTGGCCACATGACATCATCCCCCTCCCACTGCGGTAAATCTCTTCTCTGTGATGACACAGTGTGAGGGGCTCAATCCAGGCACCTCGTCCCCTGTATACCACATCGCTCCAATTCGCTCTATCCCTTCGCACGCCCTTTGCAGCTAGAGGCGTGAGGTCTTCGACTACATCCCTCCACTGGGTAGTTACAAGCCTCGAGCCGCTGGAAGTAGTACAGCGTGACAGACCAGCCTAGGATATGGTGGGCTGGGTAAACCCACGGAACGCGGCCTCCAAGAGCCTGACTTGACGGCATGTTCCTGACAGGTCCGTAGCTACAGGAAGGTCTCGTACAGAACTACAGCAAACGTAATGTAAAATACAGTAAAAAAGAAGAGGCAGATGACAAGGGAGAGTGGCAACGGTGAGATAGGTCCTTGAGGAACATGCCAGAGACGCATTTGTATGGACATCCACGAGAGTAGAGGCAGCCGCCCGTGTCGACGACACCCACCCAGGCCCCTGGTGGTTGAATAAAGCTATGAATACCTCGACAGGAGGGAAGGGATTGTGGGTGTTGCAAAGAAAAAAGAATCAGAGGCATTCGTGGGAAGGATGTCAGGGGTATGACGGGGAGGCGAAACAGAGGAGGAGAGAAGAGGAGGGGTAACCGGACTTAAGGGGCTCAATCCAGGCACCTCGTCCCCCTGTATACCACATCGCTCCAATTAGCTCTATCCCTCTCACGCCTCACATCCTACTGCATGATCAGGCTCTGAAGGTTTTAGTGTATCTGTCACTCCATCCTCCTACCTCCTCCTTGGTTCAGAGACATGTTCCACAACCTGAGGATGCTTGGCTACACCACAGCCACACTCCAACCGTGCAAAGATGAAGCCTCTTTATTTACACTCTTCCCTTCGAGCGGGCATTACCACACACGCCATCATCAGATCAGTGACCCCTAGGTGGTGTTGAGGTGAAGGCATGCCTGGGTCGTGTGCTGGCTGTGACCACTGTCATATGACTGTCTCCACCGTCGCCTGTCATGTCTCTTGACATGACAGGCGACAACATAGTCGACATCCACATTAATGTCAATCATTTCGTCCCAATAAGAGCTATCTTCTCCATATGATAAGATTAATGTACCACATTTTCATCTCAAGATTATGGCCTTTTGTTTTCCCCGCGAGTGTAAATCAACAGCCATTGCTTGCCAGGGGGGGTTGGAAGGTCTCCTTCCCACATGCCAGAGGACGGTGCCGTGGTTGCGCCATGGGCAGTGGTGAGGGTTCATCTGACCTGACCTGACCTGACCCGACCCAACACCGACCGTAGCGTGTGGCCTCCCCTGAACCTCGGCCGAGGCACGGTTCCCGTCATCAATCTCTCACGCGCTTCCTTCAATTCACGACCTATTGGTTGCATGACCCACCATCACCTACTACTCATCCTCCTTCATCACCCACCAACCACTAACACCACATCCTTCAAGAGCCACGACCACCAACACCACGTCCTTCATAACCTACCAACCATTGTACATTATCAATCACTTCACGACCGACTGCTTGCATGACCCACCATCACCTACTACTCATCCTCCTTCATCACCCACCAACCACTAACACCACATCCTTCAAGAGCCACGACCACCAACACCACGTCCTTCATAACCCACCAACCATTGTACATTATCAATCACTTCACACTTGAGCCATAAACAACCCACCAGGATCCTCCTCACCTTCTGAACACGATGGTTCTGTAGTGTTCCCTGCTTCTCCTCTGGCGACCATGACCGGATGAAGGGGTACACCAACGTCAGCAGAGGATTACACACCTCAGTGTTTTTTTTTTGTTTTTGCTTTCGTGTTGGTCTTAACCTCCCTACACAACCTCCCGTTCCAGTGCCGTTACTTATCGGTCATCTGGCATTCCTCAGAGCGAGACACGAACGCCATTTTAAGCTTCTGACCCCATCTCACCTCCCACTAATGTCTCTCTAAGCCTCAGTCCCAGGCTCCCTCGCTCCCTCCCTCCCTTCCTCGAGGGTGTTCAGTCCACCAAGCCTTCCAACCCTGTCCCTCCTCCCTCTTACTGTCTCACAAAGCCTACATCCCCTTCCGGGTTGTCCAGTCCACAAGCTCCTCTGCGTCACTCCGAACGATGGAGCAAACAGATCTCAGACCATCGTTCCCTCGAGATACACGAAGCTCCAGACATCATCCCAGTTACACAAACCTTCTCGTCTTCTGGATGGTATGGGGCCAATCAGTGTTCGTCTGTGATTTCGTCTTCCTAACGGGCCAAGTCACTAAGACAAGACCAACTTCTTCAATCCTACTCTTTCATCAGGTGGCAATTTAGGTTACATGTTTTGGATTAACCCAGACATGGTTGCTTAGGTCAGGAGAAGCTGTAGGTTGCCTTGCTAACCAACCTCCTTCGTCTTGTCTTAACCATCAGTTAAGCTTCGATGGTGTGGTAACTCCACTCTTCAAACTAAAGGGTGACTAGGATAGGAAGCTGTGGCAACCACCCTAGCTAAGTCTTCTGCTTCCAACTAGGCTAAGAAGCTGTGGCAACCACCATAGGTACATCTTCTCCTTCCAACTAGGCTAGGAAGCTGTGGCAACCACCCTTGCTAACACTTCTGCTTACAACTAGGCTAAGAAGCTGTGGCAACCACCCTAGCTAACCCCTCTAGTTGACAAATTACCTAGGCTAAGAAGGTATGGCAACCAACCCTTTCTGGTTGACTCAACCACCCTAGGTACTACACATTCCCTTGACCCAACTTTAGAAAGGAACCTAACTAGCCTAGAAAAGCACAGGAACCACGAGAGAGAGAGAGAGAGAGAGAGAGAGAGAGAGAGAGAGAGAGAGAGAGAGAGAGAGAGAGAGAGAGAGAGAGAGAGAGAGAGAGAGAGAGAGAGAGAGAGAGACTTATCTAGGTAGATCCTGGCGATCTCTCCTTAGCCATCATTTCCTCTTCCTGGATGGCGGAGAAAGATAAGAACAGGAAGACAAGACTTCAACCATCTCGCTGGCGACCTCCTTCCTTCCTCCCCCTTGAGTGCGACTCGATCATTCACCAGGAACGTCTGATGCTCAGCGGAGCGACCAATACTACTCCTCCTCCTCCGCCTCTTCCTCTTCATGGCCCACGAAGAAATGAGGTTAAAGTCTCATTTCCTTCCCATCCTCGCTAGACGCTTTTACCCACCCACCCCCCTTTCCCCCCTTACCTCACCGCCAGACGAGGCGAAGGTGAGAAAAAAAAAAGGTGGAATTCCACTAGTTGGGCTGCGTGACCTCCCGCAGCGTCGCCTGCAGGGGATGGACCCACGCCCTTGCCACCCTAAGCCGTTCTTTTTGCTGGGGTTTCGCCTGACCCGATGGGCTGCTGCTCACGATGGTTGCCAAGACCTATCCTGCACAAAACATACCGGCGGAGGAGGAGGAGGAGGAGGAGCGGAGGTCGAGGTTTCTGAACGGTTACTTTCGCCTTCCACGCTGTTGCTAACAAGAGCCAGGGTCGTGGCGGTGTGTGTGTGTGTGTGTGTGTGTGTGTGAGTCAGGGCGCCGCTTGCAGGTGAAAGCGAGAGAGAGAGAGAGAGAGAGAGAGAGAGAGAGAGAGAGAGAGAGAGAGAGAGAGAGAGAGAGAGAGAGAGAGGTGTTACTATCTACCTACCTACCTACCTACCTACCTACCTACGAGGACAAGATGCTAACAACAGGCCCCGCAGGGGTAGAGCGTAGCACTCACTGCACATCTCGAATGCGATTAGCTGCAACCAAGAATAAGAAATGGACTATAAATGACACTCAATACCATTGATATGCCACGCAACAGCACTAGAAGGTGCTGCGCGGCCGTCAAATTAAAGAGGCGTTAGTGTTGTTGTGTGTGGTGTTCGTGAAGGCAGCAAGCGGCGAGCAGCCATGCCGACCGACCGACCCTCAGCGGGGCAGTGAGGGAGAAAGTTGTCGTACTTGGAAAAACTGTATGAACGACCTGAGCCACCACGGAGAAACGCGAGGCACTCAGCCGAGTCCAATGTTAAGGTGAGGAGGGAAGCGTGTAATGGATGAACGCTTGGTCGAAGGAGGATTGAGTCCATCTCGCCTATCTTTCTTTCCCACCTCCACAAGATCAGCTGGCTGGACTATTATGTAGGAGGAAACTGTGACTTAACTGACGCAGACGAAACACAGAAAACGTCCTAACAAAAAAATTGAGATATATTATCTTTCTCTCGTACTACGTGGAAAAAAAAGACTAATATAGAAAACGAGAGGGGAAAATATGCAATAAAGATAAACTAAGAGTGTGTGACCCACGATCAAGTATGAAATAATAAATTTAACAGCAAAAAGTTGATGACGAAATTCTCGAGTGATAAAATGGAAGTAAAAATATTTAAGCATCACATGGTCCTATTGCTCCATCTTTTTTTTTTTCTGCTTCCAACATCATCTGCGCTTATCTCTATTCTATTATCATCCTATTTCTCGTTATTTCTTTCCCAGGATTTTCGTCCACAGGCAGACAGGCTGACAGAGGTTTCTCAAACGCAGACAGAGAGACAGACAGGTTTCTCGTATGCAGACAGACAAGAGGTTTCCACCCATTACTTTTGACGCGGATGGGTACTGCCTCACGCTACAGGTGTTACAACCCCATACATCCCAAGCAACCAGGTTAAAACATGAGGCCCGAGTTAAGATCAGAAAAAAAATGAAGCGAGGCGTCAACTTCGTCACTAATTTCCAACTTTCTGTGCCAAGCAAACAATTCACCCATCTACTCCCAGGATCCAAATACTCGCTAATCTCGTATTCAACAAGGGTTCGAATCCTGGGCACATAGGGGGTGAATCAATTTGCATCGATTTCATGTTATATTACATGGCTCAGGTTGATTCTCCACCAAGACACAGATAATTGTTCCTATAGCCTAAGTGACCTCAGTATTCCTACAACTGCAGGAGACCTCAATTTTCCTATAAGTGTATGTGACCTCAATGTTCCTATAACAGTAGGTGAATCCCCATAGATTCTAAATCTATATAAAAACTACCTATCAAGACTCCATAAGGTTCAGACCAATTCATAAGCTTTATCTTAGTAAAACGAGCATCACTATTACCAATTCCTATTAACTGTGGTGTTCCCCAAGGGCATATCTTAGGTCCTACTCTCCCTCTAGTGTCCATTTAACGAAACATTTTCCCTTCAAGAAATAAACAACCGGGAGTCACCATGTATTTACGTCTATGAAAACACTCTAGAATCATAAAGACAACTCGTCTAAGTTGATGAAATTTACAGATAACTTGATGAAATCTACAGAAATATGCTTAAGGAGTCAATCACCCTTGCAATACAGCAGCTCTTTCATAGTTCTGTAGTCAGGTATACAAAATTTCTTGGATGTCGTCTTGGAGAAAGGTATCTGATGCCATTAACCTCCCTTCCCCTAAAGCAACTACCGACCTCCCTCATCCTCTAGGTAACAAGGAGTTAGAAGGGCTCCGGGGCCACCCGACCTATATAGCCGAATGATTTGGGTCAACCCGGGGGTGTGCAGGTTCGTGGGTGGTGAGGACACCAGCGCTCCCCCCAGACACTCTCGTTACGGGTCACAGGTCACTGACAGGTCACACAGGTCAGTGCCGTCAGAAGTGATACAACTCCCCCACCCCCCTAACAACCCAGAACCTTATCTTGGTTAATGAGAAATATCTTCGAGCCGGATACTGCCACTGGGGATCTTCCTCACACAAGTCTAGCAACCTCCTCCTCCTCCTCCTCCTCCTCCTGGTGGTGAGCGTGAGTCGGTGACAGAGTTACGTCAAGAGAGTCACAAGTTACGACTAAAAAAAAAAAGGTTTTCCAGGTCCTCTCGTAGCCAAGTGCACGTGAGAGAGAAGGCGGTCAACTCGTAATGTCGCACTGACCAGCTGGGATGTTATCAGCCCCGTCGGCCTAGGTGGCGAGTCTGGCCGCGTAACGCAACAACTCGACCACATCTTCAAGTCTGAGAACGAACGCCTCGAGAGATGCGTATGTTTCGCTCGCTCCCAGCCAGACTTTTGAGAGAGAGAGAGAGAGAGAGAGAGAGAGAGAGAGAGAGAGAGAGAGAGAGAGAGAGAGAGAGAGAGAGAGAGAGAGAGAGAAGAGGGGAGAGGGGTGTATGTGAGCGCCCCCCGATTGCCTTCAAGGTTTCCACTTCGCCTCCACCATATTTACATTGCCATTCCAGACAGACCGCCCGCCCGCCTTGGTAGTCGTTCTTGGATGCGAAATGTCAAGAGGTGAGGTGAGGAGGAGGAGGAGGAGGAGGAGGAGGAGGAGTAGGCAGAGCCACCGCCGCGGCCTAGACTGACGGCCTAGCAGGCAGGCCCAAGACCAAACACCATTTCCGTCCAACCTCTCTCCCCCAAGATCATAAGAGTTCCGGGTTGTGGTGCTGGACCCGGTGGTGGTAATGATGAGGGGGAATTGAAGGCCTTAAAATTTTTTTTTTTTTGACGAAGCGATCTCGGGAGCTTACATTACCTTGTCTCATAAGTCTAATACTTGGTTTAAAGTGAACCGATGATTCGCTTGGCTTCAGGAGGAGGAGGAGGAGGAGGAGGAAGAAGAGGAAGAGGAAGAGGAGGAGGAGGAGGAGGAGGAGGAGGAGAAGGAGGAGGAGGAGGAGAAGAGGGGGTTGAGAGAGACACAAGATCTTCAGATTCTTTCGATGCTCTGTGTTACTTCGTTACAGGACGTAGGTACGATCCTTGAGCACGACGGTACGATCCTTGAGCACGAAGGTACACGATCCTTGAGCACGACGGTACGACCCTTGAGCATGACGGTACGATCCTTAAGCACGATGGTACAATCCTTGAGCACGACGGTACGATCCTTGAGCACGACGTTACGATCCTTGAGCACGACGGTACGATCCTTGAGCACGACGTTACGATCCTTGAGCACGACGGTACGATCCTTAAGCACGACGGTGCGATCGTTAAGTACGACGGTACGATCCTTAAGCACGATGGTACAATCCTTGAGCACGACGGTACGATCCTTGAGCACGACGTTACGATCCTTGAGCACGACGTTACGATCCTTGAGCATGACGGTATACCATCCTTAAGCACGACGGTATACGATCCTTAAGCACGACGGTACGATCCTTAAGCACGATGGTACGATCCTTAAGCACGGCGGTACGATCCTTGAGCATGACGGTATACCATCCTTAAGCACGACGGTATACGATCCTTAAGCACGATGGTACGATCCTTGAGCACGACGGTACGATCCTTGAGCATGACGGTATACCATCCTTAAGCACGACGGTATACGATCCTTAAGCACCACGGTACGATCCTTAAGCACGATGGTACGATCCTTGAGCACGATGGTACGATCCTTGAGCACGATGGTACGATCCTTGAACACGATAGTAAACGTCTTCGTGATCACAAGGATGAGATGCCACCTTAGATGCGACTCAAACGTAAAAGATGAAGAACTCAAAACCCATCCAAAACATACTCTATTTACCTGTCAAACGACCTTGTAGCCAGTTCGTCTCGATAAATCATGACAGCTTATGTAAAATTCCTCCATAATGGACTTCAACGAGCGGACGTCGTGACACCACAGGATCCTAGATAAATGGCAGTAAAATTTCGAAGGATTTCCTTTTGATTTCTACACTTTTCAAAACCAGGCGGTAATGTAAACAAAAAAATCATGAAGTGTAAAATAGTATATACATCATTACTCTCTCTCTCTCTCTCTCTCTCTCTCTCTCTCTCTCTCTCTCTCTCTCTCTCTCTCTCATAAAGGGCTTCCATCTTCCTGGAAACACTGGAACGTGAGAAACTCCCGATTGGACCAGCCACCAGCACCAAGAGGACGACGACAGCGCCAGACTGGCCAAGGTCCTCCCCCATCACGAGCCAAGGACGAGCTCCGGCTCTCACTCACGAAAGGATGCTACGGGGTCGTACCTCAGCGGCCGACCTCCCATATTTCACGAATCCTATGGTAACGTGTTCTTATAGGAACGCAGGTGAACACCTTCCTGATGGGGATGAACGAAGTGGTTCTTCCTGCGTATCTGACGCCTGGATATTGGAGGCACTGGAATGGTGCTTTCTAGGGATTCTTTGCATACTTGTGTATCTGTAGCCTGAACAGAGGGACCACTGGAATGGTTCTTCCTGGGTATACTAAAGTAAGTTCGCACCTCTAGCTTCTAGGACCACTGGAACGGTCCTTTCTTGGGTTCTTCCCAAAGGGTACTGGAATACGTAAGCATCTTCAACCTGGACACTAGGGCCAATGGAATGTCTTTCCCACCTGGAAGTCAGGACTACAGAGGGTGAGGGCTTCGAGTCACGGCTGGAGGACATGATCACTTGGTCATGGGATGAGCCGACACACTCACCGACCCACCGGTACTTCCGCTGGATGCCTCGGCCGTCGGCCGTGGCTACTCTAACCATCTCCAGGTCAGGGACTGCCTCCCCATCTGCCACCTGCCTTCTGGACGTGCGTCTGCAACGATGCCATTCAATTTTCCCTCCGTATCACCTCCACTCCTTGCCTCCTACGTGACTGCAGTCGCCCCAGGTCATCGCCGCTGTCCCTTTCGATGATGCTATGGTCTCAGGGCGTTGCGAAACGCCTGGAGCTTGGCGAAGCCTTCGTGGGAAAGGCGCGCTGCGCGCAGCGGACCCAACGGCTGTGGCATCATCGGCGCGGGGTCCAGTTTTTGCCGTCTCCCCTGGCTCATCCCCACAGAGGCTGGGGGGGAGGAGGAGGGGACACGCGGCCGGTAGTGGCCTCAAGGTGATACGGGACCCAGGGACACCATCCCACCTGCCGCCCTCCCACCCGCGCGCCTGCCAGGAATATCCTGAGGCAGGTAGAGGAAGTAGCCGATTCACGCGTGAGGAGGGAATCGCGCCCTCCCCAACCACCGTCGCACCAGCACGGGACGTGACCTCCCGTAAATATTCATGGCCAGGCGGACGTGCAGGTCGGTGAGGGTCGGCTATATAGCCATCCCAATGTATCATGGAGGGTGTGAGAATCGGCCATCACCCTTTCCTCCTTGGGATTATGTTCCACGACGACGAAGACGACGACGACGACGAAGAAGAAGAAGAAAAGAACCTCAGTTCACAGGTTGATCGAGGATAGGAGGAAGACGCCATCATTCGTCAAGGTCCGACGACCGTCGAGCCATTAGGACAATCTGCAACTGGTGATGGCTTGAGGGGAAACAAAAGAAGCGACGTATCTGTCATGCAACACCTGACGCGGAGGTCATGACGAGGACACACACACACACACACACACACAGAGCCACATCAGAAACACTGATAAGCAACAGAAGACCTTCCATCAGACATAATCTATTGACTCGGATGATGAAGGATTTCCAGGAGCCTTCAAGACTCCTTTACGAAGATGACATGAATGTTATTCATAAGGTCCTAGGATGCCTCTTCTCCTGGCAGCTCACAGCCAATGTAACGGTTCACCCTTCCCGTTTGGGGATGGTCGATGAATACATACCTGGCGTACAATAGGCATCTGGGATAAATATATGTGTATTAGGAGGAAGTCCTTATTATCTGGTGCCGGGTCCAAGGCCAGCGTAGGAAGCATTCATCTCCAGGGATCCTCACCTCCTTCTCATTCACGTCCCAACAGCCCAGGGTCATCCCTGGCTAGCTTAGGACTAGCGATAATCCTGCCACCGTCTAGTACCAAGTTAATGGCCTAATACAACACCTAGTTAATACCTAATACAGTACCTAGTAAATCCCTTATACAGTACCTAGTAAATACCTAATACAGTACTTAGTAAATCCCTAATACAACACCTAGTAAATACCTAATACAGTACTTAGTAAATCCCTAATACAACACCTAGTTAATACCTAATACAATACCTAGTAAATACCTAGTTAATACCTAATACAGTAACTAGTAAATCCCTAATACAAGATCTAGTTAATACCTAATACAGTACCTAGTACATCCCTAGTACAATACCTAGTAAAAACCCAATACAGGACCCAACAAATGCCTAATTCACAACCTAGTACAAACCTAATACACCACCAGCTATACACCTGATATACACTACCTTGTACCTAAGTATCTAACCATCGGGATGATGTAGTCGAAGCTTGATACATGATCCGAGACTACAGGAAGTATCTAACCATCGGGATGATGTAGTCGAAGCTTGATACAAGATCCGAGACTACAGGAAGTATCTAACCATCGGGATGATGTAGTCGAAGCTTGATACAAGATCCGAGACTACAGGAAGTATCTAACCATCGGGATGATGTAGTCGAAGCTTGATACATGATCCGAGACTACAGGAAGTATCTAACCATCGGGATGATGTAGTCGAAGCTTGGTACATGATCCGAGACTACAGGAAGTATCTAACCATCGGGATGATGTAGTCGAAGCTTGATACATGATCCGAGACTACAGGAAGTATCTAACCATCGGGATGATGTAGTCGAAGCTTGATACAAGATCCGAGACTACAGGAAGTATCTAACCATCGGGATGATGTAGTCGAAGCTTGATACATGATCCGAGACTACAGGAAGTATCTAACCATCGGGATGATGTAGTCGAAGCTTGATACAAGATCCGAGACTACAGGAAGTATCTAACCATCGGGATGATGTAGTCGAAGCTTGATACAAGATCCGAGACTACAGGAAGTATCTAACCATCGGGATGATGTAGTCGAAGCTTGATACAAGATCCGAGACTACAGGAAGTATCTAACCATCGGGATGATGTAGTCGAAGCTTGGTACATGATCCGAGACTACAGGAAGCCTCACCAGCAGATATTGTCAGAGATTCCTCGATGTTGCAGCACGTCTTGGCTCGAGGGAACCTACGTCAGGTTGTGGTGGCGGTGGTGGTGAGGTTCGTGGGCAAAGACACAGATGGCATCACACTTGGGGGGCAGGCCATAGTGCCGTGCCCCCACAGATGTCTGGTCTCCCTAAGTCAAAGGCTCCGGGGCCGGTAGGGAGAAGGGGGAGGAATGGGGATCCCTGGGACTGTGTCGTGACTCTGTGAGGTACGAAAATTGCAGGGGAATGGGAGTGATGGTGACGGTAATGGGGAAGGGGTAACGTGGCATCGGTGGGGAGTATATCTTGACACTATGAAACTCTCGTCTTTGTATTTTTGCAAACGACGAATCACAAGAGAAAAATACATCAAAATACGTAATAAAACTACTAAATTCCATTTTCCTTCGTTCAGTGTCGCTAAGCCGATAGTTAAGACAAGAGAAGTTCCCATGTGGGATGGGACAATGAGCGACTTCGTTCCCAGTTTTACAAGAGATAATTCAATGCCACCGTCATCAGGACCCTCCTGCCGCAGGGCTGGTGATGATGAGTACGTGTCACCTGCGCGACGGGCGGCTGCCTTGCTTGCCTCTCTCCCCCCAGCTGCCTGCCTTGCCTCCATCCCCCCAGCTGCTTGGCTTGCCTCCCTCCTCAGCTGCCTCCCTTCCCCAGCTGCCTGGCTTGCCTCACTCCTCGGCTGCACCAACAGGAGGGGGCGCGAGATGCAACGCGACATAGGTTGATGACTCCAAGGTCATCACCACTGCAGTTTATTTTCCCTCGCTCTGACCTGACCTCTCACGTCCCCCCCTAGCCCGTCTCGCTTTGACCTGACCATCCTTTGTGGCATCTGATTTTACCAGCGCCCACCTAAATCTTCATGACAAAGCTCTGCCCCTGGTACGCTGACCTGACCCGTTAGGACCTTTGACCGGCCTGCCCTTGAAATCATCCCGATTTGGAAAGTGATAATCGTCTCCCAAATTTCAGGGGGATGGTTACGTAACCTCCTCCCTCCCTTACCCACCACCTCATTACATCCCTTAAGGCACCCCATCTCCCCCTTCCTACACCTACAGACGTTACCTTCTCGCGCCCACGAGAATGACCTCCCTCCTGCGTCCACAGAAGTGACCAGCCACAGAAGCAAACTGCCTCACACAACCAAGAGGGAAGACCTCCCCCTCCTCACACCCTCCTGCAACCTATGGAAAGCGACCTCTGTCCCATCATCACAGAAAACAAAAACACTTTTCCTCTGACAACCACAGAGGTGTCCTCTCTCCCACAACCACAGGGGGTCACTTGACTTCACCCACACACTCACAAAAGCTACCTCCTCCCTTTGACTAAAGGAGTGTCTCTCTCTCTCTCCCCTTGCAACCACAGAAGTGTCCTTCACCCTAATGAAACATTCCCCCTTTACCCACTACTAGAGTAAATATCCCATAACCACTAAGAAATATTTCACCTTAGAGCCAGGCGATCCATTTTCCATCCCCACATCGCTTACTCTGCCGTCAGCAGCTGAGGACACCTTTTCTCTGCTTAGATGACCTCAACCAGCCGGAGAAGCGACCTCCTCCCTCATTTTACCTCCCTTCGTCAGGCGGGTGCTGGGTCGCTCGGTGACCTTCGTCAGGTGGGTGCTGGCTTTTCCTCGATGACCTCCCTTCGTCAGGCGGGTGCCCGTCTACAGATGGTGAAATGATGGGCCTGAGCGGTCAACACCCTAGTTGGCAATGACCCGGGGTCAGATCATCTCTGAGGCACCGATTATAACCCAACCATCTCGCGTACGACTCGTGTCCCGGCACCAGTATATATGTCGAACTGAGGGAGATAGTTAATGACGGAGCGAACCAGTCATTACGGAGGTTAAAGGAGTTCTGAGGAACCATTGGCTGTATATCCAACATCAGGATCATATCGCGAAAGATTTCTGCAACTGCTTTTCACTTCTGAACTAAAGCTTCGAAATCAGTGTGTTGATGGTTCTCTCACAGCTTCTGTCTTTAAGAGATTAAGAGAGAAAGTATTCGAAGAGAAATTCAAAATTTTAGGATACAACTTTAATGTTCCAATGTATAATTCTCAGACTAAAATCTAACGTACAAAATAATCACAGCTACTATTTTTTTTTTTATGAATGTAAACGCGAAATGATAGACAAACTTACAGACAACGTATCTGACTCCGAATTTCGAAACAGATTGTATCAAAGAAATATCGACCGCCATACGACGCTGACGGAGTGGAGCACCCTGGCTCCACCTACAAGATCCATCTAGTGCTGCAAGAGTTGCCATTTTACCGTACATTCCCTCGGCTATTTTTACCGTACACTCCTGCCCATCCCGTGGGCGGGGGCGCAAAAGAGGATACAGCATGCACACAAAAAGAGTCCAGCTACGGAGTGACTGACGGGCCTCATGACTGGAAAACATTATGAGGTCACATAGTGAGGAATGTGTTAACAAGAACTGGTCAACAGTGAATAAATCAATCAGCACTTGACATGGTAAGTGAAGCATACAACAGCTGAAGAATGATTGGATTACGCATTAAGATATATATAACAAATGAACAAATATCAAGTCAGAATTACGATACTAGTCCAGCGCATCTGAAACGGAGCATTGTTATAGATTAAATTCTTACACATACGTCGTCATGTTTTGGTGAGAGTCATCTCCGACATCACTATAATTTCACAACAGTCAAGTGTACGATGATGTAGGGTGGTAAGGGCGGGAGCCCTTGGAGGTTAGCTATAGAGCGAGGCTCGGTCAAGGCTGGGGGGCACCAGCAACATCGACAACCAACACTCCACACGTCTGGTGGCCTCCCCACCTCCAACACTCCACACGTCTGGTGGCCTCCCCACCTCCAACACTCCACACGTCTGGTGGCCTCCCCACCTCCAACACTCCACACGTCTGGTGGCCTCCCCACCCCCCAACATTCCACACGTCTGGTGGCCTCCCCACCCCCCAACACTCCACACGTCTGGTGGCCTCCCCACCTCCAACACTTCACACGTCTGGTGGCCTCCCCACCTCCAACACTCCACACGTCTGGTGGCCTCCCCACCTCCAACACTCCACACGTCTGGTGGCCTCCCCACCCCCCAACACTCCACACGTCTGGTGGCCTCCCCATTCCCCAACACTCCATACGTCTGGTGGCCTCCCCATCCCCCAACACCCCACACGTCTGGTGGCCTCCCCACCTCCAACACTCCATAAGTCTGGTGGCCTCCCCATCCCCCAACACTCCACACGTCTGGTGGCCTCCCCACCCCCCAACACTACACACGTCTGGTGGCCTCCCCACCTCCAACACCCCACACGTCTGGTGGCTTTCCCACCCCCAACACTCCACACGTCTGGTGGCTTCAGTATTTACCTCCTCTACTCCATCAGGATATCCGGGAGGCCCAGGCTTAACGGGAAGGACGCGGAATATATATATATATATATATATATATATATATATATATATATATATATATATATATATATATATATATTCTACATACGTTACGAGGGACCTAGACCTCCAGAGACAGGTTTAGATAGTCATATATTTGTCACTCCCTAGCTGAAAAAACGTTTCACAGCCATTTAATGTCGAGTCGTCTCTCTCTCTCTCTCTCTCTCTCTCTCTCTCTCTCTCTCTCTCTCTCTCTCTCTCTCTCGCACCAAAGCAGTATGTTTCTGACGGCTTCTCATACCACAAACAGCCTCGAAGAGGCCACGCATGACCGAACGTCTTTTGTTTTCCTTTGAACGAGTGTTGGGACGTTGTATATTCGTTGCAGGTTTGAATTCCTTTCCATCGACGTCACGAAAGAAAAAAAAAAAATATCAGCTTTACGAAAATTCGTGAATTCTCTCTTAGAGGTCATATGCCGTAGTTACTTGCATTGGCCGGTCGACTATCAATCACTCACCACCAACGAACGACCCAACACAGTGTTATCTCGACTCTCCCTAACCCAATTTCGTCTTGGCAAGTTAAACAACTTGTTAGTCTGCAACAATAACAAAAAAAAGAAACTAAATAAATGAGCAAATAGATAGATAAGTAAAAATAAATAAAAGCCCGCTTAAAATAAAAGTAAAGATTGAAAAGTCAACGCAAAACAAAAGCCAGTTTCACAACAACGCGACGCAGGTTCTCCGGAACAGATGTTCGCTGACGCTGTCTTGGGAGCCGCCTCACATGACAATACCGCCTGGATTTTATGACACAGGAAGACGAGCGATAATTAGCGGGGATATGACTGAGAGTCGTGAGCTGCCATGGCACGACTCCGTCACCACTACCACCAACCAGCCAACCACCAAACACTCGACGAACTTGAAAGCTTAATGAGAAAAACGTCTACAACTTTGGAAATCGCTCTGTGGCACCACAATGACCTCACTTCATCCAGAATTAATTCATTATGAGTTTGAGAAGATAATTAACATCTACTATATATACGGTAGGTCCCCAGCTTCCCCCTCCATCAAAACCATCTAATAAACAAATCAAACATCCATGGAGACAACACACACCCCTGCCGCAGACCAATCTTCACTTGGAACCACTCAATCTCCTCTCTTCCCACTTGCACGAGATCCCTAAACACCCTCGTTCAAAACTCCTCACTGCTCCTAAAAACACTGAAAGTCCCTATGATTGTAATTTCCACTTCACGAACTCGATTGGACGTGAATGGCATCATATAAGAATTTCCTCCCCCTTTAAAAGGGGGTATAAGGAAGAGGTGATGTCACCTGCAGAAAAAAAAAATATATGTATTGATTACGCCTCAGGTAAATGTGAGAAATATGTCAAGAACAAGTTGACCTGGTGAGAGAGAGGAGGGGAGAGGAATAAGGCTTTTAAATACCAGAGTTCAAACCGAGCGTTGCCCATCCGACCTTCGAGAACACCCCGGCGGGGTAACGTACGTACGCACGCATGGACTCGAGCCACGCAGACGCATTGGACAGGCACGTGTGCACAGGAATGTACACACAAATCCACATATGGCTACAGGCCAAAAGCACACACACACACACACACACACCAACTAACCATCACTAACTGCGTAATGTATAAACCGAAGTATTTACTCCATAAATCTTACTGGATATCTATAGCCACTTTCCGTAGCCTATACCTCACTCATGCGCTTGTCCAAAGCGTTAGTCGTATCCATCTATCCTTTACCTTCTTGATCTTCTAAGTTGTTTTCAAGACTCGTTCACTCATTACGATCACGGCCTCCCTGATCTGTGATACCTCACAATTGTCTACTTTCCGCTGAACGGCTGCCTGAGTTCAATAATTAAAAAAATGAAACGTTTCTCATTTATTTTATTATAGGTGCGCGCACGCTGAGTCGCTTACTTTTAGAGAGGTTCGAAGGCAAATTACCATACCTTGGGTATAACGACCTGGCCTTTGAATGACCCCTAACGGATCAGGTCAAAGGCCAGGTCATCAGACTCAAAGGTCGTACCTTCTTGCTCAGTGGTCGTACCGTCCATACACAAGAAGTTAAGCCTAGTTGTCTGCAGACTCAAATTGACAACAGTTTAGTAGCTGAATGGGCGACGCCAAGACGCCAAAATTTGGAAGAAACAATTGAAATCCCTGAATCCCTAAAAGTCATATTCAATCCTCAGGGAGATAATGTAGATGTCAGTTTTTAATCTATAGATATCCCCACTGGAGGACCGATATGTATTAGCTGAATATGATGTGGACAGACAGACAGACAGACAGACAGGGGGGGCCAGATAACTGATGGACAGGACGATTACCACAAAAATCCCGCTTTTCGAGTACAATAATGATATATTTCAATTTTCATTAAAAAAAATCTAAAAATCTTTCAGGTCATTCTTTTGAATGGATTGAATATATATCAGGAAATCTAATATAAAGAATTTAATTACATCATTGCTCATAGAACTCACCCATAAACCAAACAGGGTATCATCAGTCAAAATCCTACAGAAAACGAGGAAAATAAAGAAGTCTGACTTGAGAAGCAAATCGGATAAATGTCAGCTTCGCCAGGTCAGCCCGAGCATGACGCGCACGCAGCCACCAACACCTCACGTAGCCAGAAAGGCTCAGAGGAAGAGAATTATTCTCTGTGTCACAAGACTTGTCTCTTACACACTAGAGGGTTTCTATTTCTCGCTGGGGACAAAAACCATAACCCCAGCATTAACCAAACACACTACGCTAGCCTAACTGTTCCCGGGGTTAGGTGGGGCGCACGAAGTGGGTCCGCTAGGATAGCGCGTGGAAGAGAACCCTTCGGTAACCTCAGGCAGCTGGCGATCAATTCTGCCAGCGTATATATATAGTGTTGACTCAAGACTTGACTTATGTCCCCCTTACACTAGTCCCGTAAGGTTGTGATGGACTCATTAAATGGGCAGGAGAGCAACCCTATCGCATGTGTGACCTTAGGGCACACTACTATTTTCTCCATCACATTACAATGCAGTTTCATAAATTCGTCTTCAGTGCAAGAATGAAAAAACTTTCTCATACATTTCTGTTCGGAAGGTATTACCACTGGAAAGTCTGATCGAGATCCTTCAAATAAAAGTATCTATCTATCTATCTATCTATCTATCTATCCTATCTATCTATCTATCTATCTATCTATCTATCTATCTATCTATCTATCTATCTATCTATCTATCTATCTATATATATATATATATATATATATATATATATATATAAACAAACCAAGTACCTGATTTATCGACCAATCTCTCAGGGAGGATGAACAGCTGGGTTAAATGTGGACCGACTGCCGCAACCTGGATTCGAACCTTTCCGCTCGACACCAAGCGGCCCGTGAACTCATCACGGTCAACGCAACGCTAAACCACCACACCACGGAGGCCCATGAGACTTACTAAATCTCTTCTTCTGTCTAAGATTTTATAAGACATACCCCATGACACCCTCCCACCACCCACATCTCCTGCAGTAACGAATACGTTCATCAAGGGCGTCTCACACCACCTGTTTAAGGGCGATACATACATGTTCCAGCAGAAGGTTCGGTTCCTGCTTCGAAAAACACAATAACTGGAGGATAACATTTATGACCAGTGAGTAAAACACATATACCTACTCTCTCTCTGTCTCTCTGTCTGTCTGTCTGTCTGTCTGTCTGTCTGTCTGTCTCTCTCTCTCTCTCTCTCTCTCTCTCTCTCTCTCTCTCTCTCTCTCTCTCTCTCTCTCTCTCCATGTATTTCAGGAATTTTCAACATCTAAGTCACGAACTAGCGTCAAAACTCCTTCACTTGTAAACAAAAAAAAAAAGGGTTGAGTATTGTCTTAAGGGTTGAGTATTGTCTTCCACTGCCTGGAAATACGAGACTGAACACCAGCTCGTTTTAAAGATTATTGACGTACCCAGCTGCGTCACGCTGGAAATACCACAACCCAAAGGAAAAGAAAGAATAATGCAAGATAGATAGATAGATAGATAGATAGATATAGAGACAGACAGACAGATAGATAGATAGACAGATATATAGATAGATGGTTAGAGATAGATAGATATAGCGACAGACAGATAGATAGATAGAGATAGATAGATAGATATATAGATAGATAGATATAGCGACAGATAGATAGATAGATAGATAGATAGAGAGAGAGAGAGAGAGAGAGAGAGAGAGAGAGAGAGAGAGAGAGAGAGAGAGAGAGAATAATGATGCCTTGTTGCCAAGCGTTGCACAGTGGACAATGACGTGAGAAGACGGACGGACTGACGGACGGGTGGGTGGTGGTCGGTGTGGTTAGCTAGGTTGGCCAGGCAGGCGTCATCACGGCCGACGAACTCGGTGGCGGCCGTTCACACTGACGATTTAATGAGTGCATAATCCACCTCCTCCTCCCAACCTCCTCCCTCCCTCACCCGAGGAGGAGGAGGAGGAGGAGGAGGAGAGATCAGGGGGAGGTGGTGGTAGTTCACCTCTCTCTCTCTCTCTCTCCCTCCCCAACAGAGAGAGAGAGAGAGAGAGAGAGAGAGAGAGAGAGAGAGAGAGAGAGAGAGAGAGAGAGAGAGAGAGAGAGAGAGGTCCTTGGTATCAGGTCAGGGAGTTCGCCATCGACCACAACGAGACGTTACCAGAACCTCATCGTCGCAGCACGAAAAGGTATCGCGCGATGATTCGAATCACCCAAAAGGTATCGCGCGATGATTCGAATCACCCAAAAGGTGGCGCGCGATGATTCGAATCACCCAAAAGGTGGCGCGCTATGATTCGAATCACCCAAAAGGTGGCGCGCTATGATTCGAATCACCCAAAAGGTGGCGCGCGATGATTCGAATCACCCAAAAGGTGGCGCGCTATGATTCGAATCACCCAAAAGGTGGCGCGCTATGATTCGAATCACCCAAAATTCCCCTCCTCGCATTTATGGCTTCTTTTTTGGGGCGGAGCGGGTGGGAGTCTCTTTGTTTCCCCGCGCTGGGCGACATAACTCGGGACCTCCTCCGCCGTCATTAACAAAAGGTCGTGGCTGAACGTACACCTGTCAAGACTTATATGACAGGTCGAGAGACGAGGGCACGTTAATTTTCTGTCGTCGTTGTACGAGGCGAAAGCGAAACAGTGGCGAGACGGGAGAATGAGATAAAATGATGAGTATTATGCTTGTAAGAAACATGAGATTCTTTTTATGTCTCGTGTCATGTCAAGCACATCTTTGAGTTCAGAGGCAGTAAGGACTGCTTGCTAGCTGCGTCTTTACCCCGTTCGTACAGACGTCACTTTGGAAACGTCCAAGCGAGGGTTGTTACGTCATGTGACGCATCCATTACATAAACTACCTGTAGCTATTATACAAAGTACTGATGTCACTAATACAAAACCATGCATATACAACAATAGACTTTTTTTTTAAGTAGCGATAATAACACATGGCAATTAAATGACAATGTAAATAAATTGATGATCATGATAAAGTGGATAAGTGGATTCAGTCATTTTTCGAAATGCCTTATATATGATAAATCTAAGTTCACGTATCTTCACCTACGAAGGAATGACATATTTGACTCCCACCACTGGGCGAAAGATGCATTGTTTTGAAGTCTGGCATCGAGGGGAACCCTTGAAAATGGCGAGAGGATTTTGTTGTTGACATTTGGTCATCTATAATTACCCCAGGACCAATGTCTATGAGAAAAGTCCTGATGTCTGAACAGGATCTCTTCTTAAAGGTTCCTGTACCCCCCAAAAAAGTTGCGCTACATCCAGCAGCAGCGAAGTGTAGACTCCTTTCAGAGAGACGTTCTTTAACGAGAATGTACTCCCAACAATACAGCTTCGCCAAGGACGACTTTTCACTCGCGGTGTAGACCCCTTGCAGGAGGAGGCCTGGTAGCACCCTGATGGTGTACTCGGAGCAGATAACATCACCTCCATACCACACACACACACACCCAGACACACACCACGTCCCAGGCTTCGCTGGGAGAGGTCCTAAGGATGCATGACCCACCAGAACCACTCGTTCCTCGAGTCAGCCAGTCTGCTCCTGGTAAACAAAACCCGCGGAACATGTTCCCCCAAGCGCAAAATCCATTACGTAAAATTACTACGACCTCTTGAACGACACGGATGGGGTAGATGTGTTGGTGTGTGTGTGTGTGTGTGTGTGTGAGAGAGAGAGAGAGAGAGAGAGGTGGACAACCGGCAATCAGTCAGTTACAAAAGTTGTCCTCCCTCGTCCTCCTCCTGAGAGACAGAAGATATAATACTATCTGAAGACTTTTCGGGGGGAGGGAGGCGTCCTTGCCTTGTGTGATCATCCGTTATAGCGTGGGCAGGAAGGCCTTGAAACCCCCCCCTCCCCCTAACCCCCAAACCCCACATGAAACACCCCCGTTTCCCCCCACCTCAATAACATCATCATCCCCTCACCCCCATTACCACCATCACCACTCTCACCAAAAATCAAGTCCGTCATCATCCTACCGACCATTATCAAGTCCATTATACCATCCTCACCCAAGCAAAACATCGCTCCATCATTACGAAATAACACACACACACACACACACACACACACACACACGCGCGCACACGCACACACACGGGCCTCCGTGGTGTGTTGCATTTAACGCTACTGACCACGAGTCAACACGGGCCAGCCCGAGGACGGACCAGCATGGGTTCGAATCCTTGGCGTGGCTTACACTCGACCCAGGTGTTCATCCTCCCCTCGGGGCTGGTCCTATAAATGGTTACCTGACTCGTGTGTGTGTGTGTGTGTGTGTGTGTGTGTGTGTGTGTGTGTGTAAAGGTAAGGTACATATACAAAAAAGTTTAAGAGACGGGACGACACGAACACACACACAGTAATGACATATCCCTGGATGGTGCTACTATGATTGTAGTGTGAGCCGTCGACAATGATGGGGGCTAGTTTACCTGGCAGTCCTCCAGGGGAGGACTGCCAGGTGGCTTGGCTGAGAGCAGCAGAGTGCCGCATCCAGGATTCGAACCAGTGGCAGGCCCGCGAGTGATTCATGGTCAGAGATGCTAACCATTACATCACGGAAGCTCATAGAACATTATATATATATATATATATATATATATATATATATATATATATATATATATATATATATATATATATATATATATATATATATTTTCCCTGGGGATAGGGGAGAAATAATACTTCCCACGTATTCCCTGCGTGTCGTAGAAGGCGACTAAAAGGGAAGGGAGCGGGGGGCTGGAAATCCTCCCCTCTCGTTTTTTTTTTTTAATTTTCCAAAAGAAGGAACAGAGAAGAGGGCCAGGTGAGGATATTCCCTTAAAGGCCCAGTCCTCTGTTCTTAACGCTACCTCGCTATCGCGGGAAATGGCGAATAGTATGAAAATATATATATATATATATATATATATATATATATATATATATATATATATATAATATCAATATACTCGTCATATTTCTCCTTGTCATGATGACATAAATAATTATTTTCTGGTAACGTTATACCCGTATTGCATTGCATTAATGATACAAATTTCGCAAGAGAAAAAAAAGTTTCCTTCGGATTTTGTTTGTTCTACCCAACCATGAAGACACTGGCAGACGTGACAAAACTATATCAACCATTAAGTATCATTTATACTGACAGGTTAATAAGGAGTTAGTTATATCCCCGGAACAGCGAGACCATATACAAAGACTATGCTCGCTCTATTCATCTTCTGGTCCACTGTGTACCGCAGACGGGGACCAGATGGACCTCATAGGGGTGAATCGTAAATCTCATTAGGAGAACCACTTGATCATCCGGTCCACTGGCTAACACGGGACCAGAATCAGGTGAACCGTCTGGCGATGTGAGGCCCGGGCCAGCCAGCCAGCTAGATCAACCTCAGCGTGTTTCGTGTCCACACCGACGCCCAGTCGTGAAGATCCCAAGTGTAAACGAAGCCAATACACGCGGCACTTCCTTCATACATCAGGGGGCCAGGCCTTTGTTACAGGTGAACAGGAGGAGGAGGAGGAGGAGGTGTAGGAGGAGGAGGTGTAGGAGGAGGTGTAGGAGGAGGAGGAGGAAGAGGAGGAGGCCCATCAAGCCTAGCCTTCCTTGTACACAGCCACCACCAGGGTTAATGGCCATGTTTACACATTACCTTACGTCACTTCATCACGGCCTATCTCACGCCACCTTTTTATTTCCTACTTAGCTTACGATCCATGTAGCTCCGGCGATAGGCTTCCTTATTCTTCTTCAGGATGTGGTAGAGACCCACACAGGGAAGTTCCCGCCGCAGCAGACCATCATATGATTAACACGAAAGGAAGACCCCATTATTGACATACGTACGACAGAGAGATTTCTCGTGGAATTTAAAAGTGGTTCCTGCCATCAGGGCTAACAATCTCCAGTATGAGAAGCGGATGCTTAGGGAGGTGTAATTATTCCATCGCCCGACACAAACAACGATTACCAGACCCTCACGAACTGACTACAACACCTCCACCAAGCTGGTACCGACACCATCTGCAACCCTTCCCCTCTGACTACCACCACCACCTACCACCTACCACTTATACAGCTCAGATCACCAGCAGATCATCAACACCAAGCAAGCTGTAACCTCACACATCAGGCAGGAGTTGACGGAGATCATCTTAGAAGATATATAGCATCGTGTCGGACATTTATCAAATCTATCGCTTCCCAAGTGATAACTGGCCATCACGGGAATGTCTTCGTGACACAAGCACGCAAGTATAAGGACACACACACACACACACACACACACACACACACACACACACACACACGAGTCGCAAACTGTACTTCAACAGGCGTGCGTGCGAAGGCACAAGAAAGAACAGCATTTTCATCTTCCACCTTTCCTGGAAGCGAGGACGTCTGACGCCACGCAGAGAAAGGGACTTTGACAGCGACAAATTGACATTTAACATGTCTCATCACCTGGGAACTGGAGAGCGAGTGGGTCCATGACTCAAGAAAAAAAAAAGGAGGGGTTAATTAGACTCCAAAATGGTGTCCAAGACTCTGTTATCACTGAGGACACCAGAGGATCAGCCTCTGGTTGTGGGGTGCTAGCAAGCTAGGCTTGTTTACGTAGGCGCGGAGGAGGAGGTCGAAGGTGATCTTGGTACACAAGCTTCGTCTTGGTGTCCTCCCACTTCCCGTAGTGAGCAGCAGCGGCTGTTTCGGATCTACGGATGATGCGATTTTAGCTGCTCTACATGCCACTCATGGCGGACCTAACGTTATGCTTTTTAGCATTTTAGTAAGACAATTCTTGAACATGACGGTACGACATCCGAACACAGCGTCACTACCCTTGGCGAAGGTGGGGGGCATGTCTCTACACACACACACACACACATACACACACACACACACACACACACACACACACATATCAAAGACACGGAATTAGCGTTTCACACACCCCCAAACACAGACCCGGAAACCTTGACCACAATAAGCAAATGAAGACTCAGAGTTTCCAACGTATAAACTTCCTGAACTCCAATGTGTTCTTTGCCGTGCACCAGCCCATTGAAAGCCCACCGAAATGCAGCCATGATGTACGCCTCGCAGCATCACCACAAGAGAACTGGGAAGAACACGCCAAAATATTGATCTAATCTCTGCATCCTTGACGCCATCAGGAGTCGAGGGAATGGATTTAACCTGATGGCGTGGGTTCTCATGGTTAGCATGAGTTCTAACAGCCTCGTGTGAAGACCCACCAATGGGATGCACTCACATCCTGTGTATCACGTTCGTACGCACGTACAGCCATGCAATGACGTCAAAAGTGAGTATGAGAGGATGCGTATGGGAAGATGTACACGGCGGAAGAATCGCACAGTCGTAATACTCAGCGCGCGAACGAAGGTATGAAAACTAGTTCCTTTACGTAAAACGCTACACAAGAACTATGCTTTAAGGACCTCATGTATAATCAACGATACTTTTGTTCAATTAACAATATATATATATTTTTGTATTAATCAACGTAGATACATATCTGTTACGATTATTTCATACATGTTACGTTACTTTTACAAATTAAAAAGTTTTCAGCAAGCTATATGCAAAGCACAAAGCATTTACTTAAAAAAATAAGACAATCTTTTTTTCAGATATGTACACCCACATATATATACAATTATGTAAGAGCGCATATATGTACGCGTGAATGAACACATGAGCATCTTGTGTGTCTGAAACGATGAAGGAGCTTCTGCCATGAATCCGCATCACCTTTACAAAAACGGTGGTGTTCGAAAATGCAGGATGCTTTCTTCTTCCACACAAACGTGGCTCTTCTGTAAAAGCCCTTTAGAGAGTAGGTCCCTACACTGTTCCCGTGCGAACACACAATGCTGGCATGGATTCCCTTGATCACGACGGTACGATCCTTGAACACGATGGTACGACCCTTAAGCACGACGGTACGACCCTTGAGCACGACGGCACGACCCTTGAGCACGACGGTACGACCCTTGAGCACGACGGTACGACCCTTGAGCACGACAGTGCGGCCCTTGAGCACGACGGTACGACCCTTGAGCACGACGGTACGACCCTTGAGCACGACGGTGCGGCCCTTGAACACGATGGCACGACCCATGAGCACGACGGTACGACCCTTGAGCACGACGGTACGACCCTTGATCACGACGGTACGACCCTTGAGCACGACGGTGTGACCTTTTAACCCTCTTTTCTGACAGCTTAGGTCAAAAGTCCCGCTATCATGTAAAAATGGTCGTCCCGTCGTGCTCAAGAGTCGTCTCGCCGCGCTCAAGGCGTCGTACCAGCGTAGTGCTCGAAGGTCGTACCGCTGTGTTCGATGCTATAGTGCAGACCAGCGAAAGGCGAAAAAAAAAAAACTTGCTCACATCTTCATCCGTGACATATTTTGGATCCTAATCCAACAAGCGAAGTTAAGAACTGCAAATATCAATGTCAAAACAGATTTTCTTATTTTGATTTTAACAAATTACACCAATTCTGACGAATGACATACACACACACACACACACACACACACACACACACACACACACACACACACCAAAAAAAATCCAGCCCTTCTCGTTTAAACAAAAAAAAAAAAACCCAAAAAACATCAATAATTTTCTATTCATATTATCAAATCTAAATTGGATTCTGCCTCATATGACTTCCAACTATCTAATCAACAATTAAGACCATAAATTATCAATTATGACGATATTATCATCAATCTATTACTGGCTTTAAAATTCCTTTTTTGACAATTGACGAGACGTTGTCATGCGGGTTTTTCAAACGTAAACTGCCTCTTTGGTTCACGCACATAAAATTTCAACTTTCTAACACCAAATTCACGATCGAGGCTTAAAATTCTCTTATATGAAATGGTTACATGCCAACTTTAGCACCCAGCTCATAAATCTTTTATCAGTTATCAAAAATTTATGAATGACGTCATATCCATCCATAATATACTGAAAGACACGAAATTCGCTGCCCTTTTTTTTTTTCCACGAGAAAACTAGTAACATTACTATAGGAATAGAGTAAGGCTTAAACATGGGGCCTAAAATATTAACATATTAGAAATATCACAAACTAATAATACTTTGGGTTACTACTATGTCTTCAAGTGAAGGATAAGATACATAATAATAATAAAATTTTCTTTGGCCAAGATAACATATATATATATATATATATACCTCCAACAGCCAGGATCGAACCCTGGTCCCGTGTGTAGGAGGCAGGAGCACTACGGCTGGGCTATGATCATAGCCTCAACTTAGTGCTCCCGCTTCCCACACAGGGGACCCGGGTTCGATCCTGGCTGATGGAGGTTAGTATATGTTAGTGCGCGTTCATATGCACTATGTACGTATATATATATATATATATATATATATATATATATATATATATATATATATATATAGAGAGAGAGAGAGAGAGAGAGAGAGAGAGAGAGAGTACCCTTAAAAAGTGGATATTTGGGTATAAAGGAAGTCCTTGTGATAACGGCCGCGGGCAGTTTAAGCTTTAGGGATCTACTTAGCAGAGAGAGAGAGATGGCCTTCCATCACTCAGCATAAAGCTGAACCATTTATGCTGATGTTTACGCTTATCTGGGCTTCCCTACACAGACCGGTGAGGGAGGGTATGTGGCTATACGTATGCATGTAAGAACTGCACCCGTTTTCACTTTTGTCCCCATTCGAAAATGGAAAGTGAAGTGATCACAAAAATATTCTGACACCCGTCCATAACTGCTTCCCCAAGCCATCAGAAAAACTCGGTAGCCTTCCTAGGCTATACACGAAATACCAGACATAAAATGTATATTGATTTTATGAGGTTGCAGAGCACTTGATCAACGCTATGGTGTATTACATGCTTATTATTTGTGACTTTAAACCCATAGGGGCGCGTATCTCACACGTTAAGGGCATTATTGTTCGTTCTCTATTTTAAGATGGAAGGGAAATAACTGCTTGGTGATCTTGGCGATTACGGTCGAAAGTCACACGGTCATGTCCACGAAAAACTCACCAAGACGAGGTTAAGGGTTGGGTGGGTGGAAGGGTTGCCAAGGTAAACACTTTAAGGAAAAAGTAAATTTCCAAAGACTTTGGTAACATTGTTCGTCTCCCTGGTGGATCATTCTAGATGACTGATGCTGACTAAGGGGAAACTGCCCTTAACCTTTAAGGTGGATTCTTTTCTTATTATAGTCACCCTTTAATTTAGGCGTTCTTGGAATTGATGATCCTTAAGGTGTGATCTTCATCTTTCCTTTAATTCATATGTATAATTATATATATATTTCTCACACCTCTATAAACTCTTAAATCATGAAGACATTTTATAATTACACTTTATATTTTAGGTGATTGTCTTTTTCGGACCTTTCCTTTAAAGAAGATGTTACTTTTCATACCTTCTCTTAAATCTATGTGTGACTTCATACCTACCTTTGGTTGAGGTACGATTTTCCAAACCATTCACTGAACTTTAGGAGTTTTTTCGTACCTTTCCTTGAATTTGTGTTTCTTTATACCTCTCCTTTAATTTAGGTGTCCTCTTTCCATAACTTCAATCTAATTTTGGTATATATATATATATATATATATATATATATATATATATATATATATATATATATATATATATATATATATATATATTCTTACTTCCCTTAACCCATACATATTTCATATATTTTTTCTTAAGCAACTTTAAATCTATCGTCATTTTACTGGGCGTTAAAAAGTGACTAAAAAGACACATATAAAAAACTTTGATAAAAAATGAATCATTACGAAAAACGAAAGCTTTAAACACCGTGTTGTACTCATTATGGTACAGTTTTTGGCAAAGGGTTTTATGAGAAAAGAATTATTTTTTTGTTATCCCCCTAAAACTGGCTTACCGTACCCTTGAGACGACGGTGCGACCCTTGAACACGACGTTACGAAACCCCGAGCACGCACGACCCTAGCACACGGCGGTACGACCCTTGAACACGACGTTACGAAACCCCGAGCACGCACGACCCTAGCACACGACGGTACGACCCTTGAACACGATTTTACAACCCTTGAGCACAGCGGTACGACAACGGCACGTGACACTTGGGTATGATGACCTGGACTTTGACCCTGACCTCCCGTCGTGCTCCAGGGAGGTTAACTTGCACAACTCGTAAACAATAAATTTAAAACATTCGAAGCTACCGAACCATGTTTCACATTTATAAAGTATTCGAAACAAAAAAAAAATAAAAAGCAAGCTTAGCCTAGCCAGCCAAACTAGCAAGCCGTCAGCCTAACCAACCAACCCAACCAACCTAATCTAGGCAACCAACTTAACCAACCAACCCAGCCAGCCTAGCATAGCCAACTAAAATAGGTTAGCCTAGCCTTACCAATCAACTTAGCCTAGCCAACCAAATTACCCATCCGCCACCCTAACTAACCAACCCGGCCAGCCCAGCCTAGCCTAGCATATCCCATCAAACTAGCCGCTAGCTAGCAATCCACGGTTTGCGCTCGGCTCGTGGTCAAGGGTCGTGCACGTCCTGCCCCAGAGGTCAGCCAGGGAGGCACACGCGACACACTGACACCTCCAGTTTTTGTACGCAGGTTAGCGGGACGTGTCCTCCTCCTCCTCCTCCCTCTTCCTCCTCCTCCCCCTCCTCACAAACTACACCGCAGACTCACTATCGCTCGCCATCTCATCCCTGTCACTCCTCACTGTTTAACCTACCCACATCACCAATGCCACACACACACACACACACACATACACACACACACACACACACACACACGTAAATCCAAAACCATCATCTTAATCCTCAATATACAAGGTTATCATTTTTCCCTGCCAGCATACCATGAATACGCTGATTGGATAATCTGGTCTTTTAAAGGCCTATCGACTGATTGTCAGGGTCATTAGTAACGTCAAACAAGGTTAATCTCTAACTATAATCAGCAATATAAACCTGAACACCTTTTTCAGCTGTTTAAGAGATAATTCTCAAGACCGTATATATATATACACACACACACACACGCACACATATATATATATATATATATATATATATATATATATATATATATATATATATATATATATATATCAGTCAGTTGATATACATCGAAGAGACGAAGCTAGGACGCCATTTCGTAAACATGTGATTGTCCAAAACATACAACGAGCGATCATAAACATATCATTTTACAAATTTTATCAACAATAAAGTTATCCAATTTGTATAGACCATCACTAATATATATATATATATATATATATATATATATATATATATATATATATATATATATATATATATATATATATTTCTATTTTTTTTTTATTATACTTTGTCGCTGTCTCCCGCGTTTGCGAGGTAGCGCAAGGAAACAGACGAAAGAAATGGCCCCCCCCCCCATACACATGTATATACATACGTCCACACACGCAAATATACATACCTACACAGCTTTCCATGGTTTACCCCAGACGCTTCACATGCCCCGATTCAATCCACTGACAGCACGTCAACCCCGGTATACCACATCGCTCCAATTCACTCTATTCCTTGCCCTCCTTTCACCCTCCTGCATGTTCAGGCCCCGATCACACAAAATCCTTTTCACTCCATCCTTCCACCTCCAATTTGGTCTCCCTCTTCTCCTTGTTCCCTCCACCTCCGACACATATATCTTCTTGGTCAATCTCTCCTCACTCATCCTCTCCATGTGCCCAAACCACTTCAAAACACCCTCTTCTGCTCTCTCAACCACGCTCTTTTTATTTCCACACATCTCTCTTACCCTTACGTTACTCATTCGATCAAACCACCTCACACCACACATTGTCCTCAAACATCTCATTTCCAGCACATCCATCCTCCTGCGCACAACTCTATCCATAGCCCACGCCTCGCAACCATACAACATTGTTGGAACCACTATTCCTTCAAACATACCCATTTTTGCTTTCCGAGATAATGTTCTCGACTTCCACACATTCTTCAAGGCCCCCAGGATTTTCGCCCCCTCCCCCACCCTATGATCCACTTCCGCTTCCATGGTTCCATCCGCTGCCAGATCCACTCCCAGATATCTAAAACACTTCACTTCCTCCAGTTTTTCTCCATTCAAACTCACCTCCCAATTGACTTGACCCTCAACCCTACTGTACCTAATAACCTTGCTCTTATTCACATTTACTCTTAACTTTCTTCTTCCACACACTTTTCCAAACTCAGTCACCAGCTTCTGCAGTTTCTCACATGAATCAGCCACCAGTGCTGTATCATCAGCGAACAACAACTGACTCACTTCCCAAGCTCTCTCATCCCCAACAGACTTCATACTTGCCCATCTTTCCAAAACTCTTGCATTTACCTCCCTAACAACCCCATCCATAAACAAATTAAACAACCATGGAGACATCACACACCCCTGCCGCAAACCTACACACACACACATATATATATATATATATATATATATATATATATACATACAAACATAAACCTCCACACTCGCACATATACATACCTATACATTTCAACGTATATATATATATATATATATATATATATATATATATATATATATATATATATATATATATATATATATATACACAGACATATACATATATACACAAGTACATATTCATACTTGATGCCTTCATTCATTCCCGTCGCCACCCCGCAACACATGGAACAGCACACACACATACACATACACACACACACACACAGAGGTAGCGCAAGGAAAACAAAAAAGGCCACATTCGTTCACACTCATTCTCTACCTGTCATGTGTAATGCACCGAAACTGGTTAACAAGCTCCTTCCAAATTAAGCGCATAATTAGATACTTAATATTAATTACAATTACATTAATATGCTAATTACTCGACCAATTACACAAATTAAAAGGTTTTGACCACAGAATCTTATTCAAAAGACGTAAAAGCATCTATACTAAACATTTTCAGGAAAATCTATTTTTTCAAAAAAATCAAGAAAAATCCAAGGCGTAAGATATTTTGCTGAGATTTTCAAGTTCTTCAGATTTTAATGAAACTCTGAGAATATGTGGTATTCTCTATGGTGATTAAGGATATCGAGTCAAAAGACTGCATTTCGTAAAATTGAGCGCTTAACCACATATTTAATATTAATTATAATTGATTATATCAATATGCTAATTACTCGACTAATTACACGAATCTTAAGGTTATAACCAAAGATTGTCATTCAACACACGTACAAGGATCTATGCTGAAATTTTCAAGAAAATCTATTTTTTCAAAAAAATCAAGAAAAATCCTAGGCTATATATAGCCTTGGGTAATATTTTGCTCAGATTTTCAAGTTCTTCAGATTTTAATGAAACTCAGGGTATATGTGGTATTCTATATGGTGATTAAGGATATCGAGTCAAAAGACTGCATTTCATAAAATTGAGCGCTTAACCACATATTTAATATTAATTATAATTAATTATATTAATATGCTAATTACTCGACTAATTACACGAATCTTAAGGTTAAAACCAAAGATTGTCATTCAACACACGTACAAGGGTCTATGCTGAAATTTTCAGGAAAATCTATTTTTTCAATAAAAATCAAGAAAAATCCTAGGGTAATATTTTGCTCAGATTTTCAGGTTCTTCAGATTTTAATGAAACTCAGGGTATATGTGGTATTCTATATGGTGATTAAGGATATCGAGTCAAAAGACTGCATTTCGTAAAATTGAGCGCTTAACCACATATTCAATATCAATTATAATTAATTATATTAATATGCTAATTACTCGACTAATTACACGAATCTTAAGGTTATAACCAAAGATTGTCATTCAACACACGTACAAGGATCTATGCTGAAATTTTCAGGAAAATCTATTTTTTCAAAAAAATCAAGAAAAATCCTAGGCTATAGCCTTGGGTAATATTTTGCTCAGATTTGCAAGTTCTTCAGATTTTAATGAAACTCAGGGTATATGTGGTATTCTATATGGTGATTAAGGATATCGAGTCAAAAGACTGCATTTCGTAAAATTGAGCGCTTAACCACATATTTAATATTAATTATATTAATATGCTAATTACTCGACTAATTACACGAATCTTAAGGTTATAACCAAAGATTGTCATTCAACACACGTACAAAGATCTATGCTGAAATTTTCAGGAAAATCTATTTTTTCAAAAAAATCAAGAAAAATCCTATTTTGCTCAGATTTTCAAGTTCTTCAGATTTTAATGAAACTCAGGGTATATGTGGTATTCTATATGGTGATTAAGGATATCGAGTCAAAAGACTGCATTTCGTAAAATTAAGCGCTTAACCACATATTTAAAATTAATTATAATTAATTATATTAACATCCTAATTAATCGACTAATTACACGAATCTTAAGGTTATAACCAAAGATTGTCATTCAACACACGTACAAGGGTCTATGCTGAAATTTTCAGGAAAATCTATTTTTTCAAAAAAATCAAGAAAAATCCTAGGATATATAGCCTTGGGAAATATTTTGCTAAGATTTTCAAGTGCTTCAGATTTTAATGAAACTCAGGGTATATGTGGTATTCTATATGGTGATTAAGGATGTCGAGTCAAAAGACTGCATTTCGTAAAATTGAGTGCTTAACCACATATTTGATATTAATTATAATTAATTATATCAGTATGCTAATTACTCGACTAATTAGACGAATCTTAAGGTTATAACCCAAGATTGTCATTCAACACACGTACAAGGATCTATGCTGAGATTTTCAGTAAAATCTATTTTTTCAAAGAAATCAAGAAAAATCCTTGGGTAATATTTTGCTCAGATTTTCAGGTTCTTCAGATTTTAATGAAACTCAGGGTATATGTGGTATTCTATATGGTGATTAAGGATATCGAGTCAAAAGACTGCATTTCGTAAAATTGAGCGCTTAACCACATATTTAATATCAATTATAATTAATTACATTAATATGCTAATTACTAGACTAATTACACGAATCTTAAGGTTATAACCAAAGATTGTCATTCAACACACGTACAAGGATCTATGCTGAAATTTTCAGGAAAATCTATTTTTTCAAAAAAATCAAGAAAAATCCTTGGGTAATATTTTGCTCAGATTTTCAAGTTCTTCAGATTTTAATGAAACTCAGGGTATATGTGGTATTCTATATGGTGATTAAGGATATCGAGTCAAAAGACTGCATTTCGTAAAATTGAGCGCTTAACCACATATTTAATATCAATTATAATTAATTATATTAATATGCTAATTACTCGACAAATTACACGAATCTTAAGGTTATAATCAAAGATTGTCATTCAACACACGTACAAGGTTCTATGCTAAAATTTTCAGGAAAATCTATTTTTTCAAAAAAATCAAGAAAAATCCTAGGGGTAATATTTTGCTCAGATTTTCAAGTTCTTCAGATTTTAATGAAAATCAGGGTATATGTGCTATTCTATATGGTGATTAAGGATATCGAGTCAAAAGACTGCATTTCGTAAAATTGAGCGCTTAACCACATATTTAATATTAATTATAATTAATTATATTAATATGCTAATTACTCGACTAATTACACGAATTGTAACGTTATAACCAAAGATTGTCATTCAACACACGTACAAGGATCTATGCTGAAATTTTCAGGAAAATCTATTTTTTCAAAAAAATCAAGAAAAATCCTAGGCTATCGCCTTGGGTAATATTTTGCTCAGATTTTCAAGTTCTTCAGATTTTAATGAAACTCAGGGTATATGTGGTATTCTATATGGTGATTAAGGATATCGAGACAAAAGACTGCATTTCGTAAAATTGAGCGATTAACAACATATTCAATATTAATTATAATTGATTATATTAATATCCTAATTACTCGACTAATTACACGAACCTTAAGGCTATAACCAAAGATTGTCATTCAACACACGTACAAGGATCTATGCTGAAATTTTCAGGAAAATCTATTTTTTCAAAAAATCAAGATTTTCAAGTTCTTCAGATTTGAATGAAGCTCAGGGTATATGTGGTATTCTATATGGTGATTAAGGATATCGAGTCAAAAGACTGCATTTCGTAAAATTGAGCGCTTAACCACATATCTAATATTAATTATAATTGATTATATTAATATGCTAATTACTCGACTAATTACACGAATCTTAAGGTTATAACCAAAGATTGTAATTCAACACACGTACAAGGATCTATGCTGAAATTTTAGGGAAAATCTATTTTTTCAAAAAAATCAAGAAAAAATCCTAGGATATAGCCTTGGGAAATATTTTGCTCAGATTTTCAATTTTTTCAGATTTTAATGAAACTCAGGGTATATGTGGTATTCTATATGGTGATTAACGATGTCGAGTCAAAAGACTGCATTTCGTAAAATTGAGTGCTTAACCACATATTTGATATTAATTATAATTAATTATATTAATATGCTAATTACTCGACTAATTACACGAAACATAGGGTTATAACCAAAGATTGTTATTCAACACAGGTACAAGGACCTATGCTGAAAATTTCGGGAAAATCTATCGTTTCATAAAAAAACAAAAAAAATCCTTGGGTAATATTTTGCTCAGATTTTCAAGTTCTTCAGATTTTAATGAAACTCAGGGTATATGTGGTATTCTATATGGTGATTAAGGATATCGAGTCAAAAGACTGCATTTCGTAAAATTGAGCGCTTAACCACATATTTAATATTAATTATAATTAATTATATCAATATGCTAATTACTCGACTAATTACACGAATCTTAAGTTTATAACCAAAGATTGTCATTCAACACACGTACAAGGATCTATGCTGAAATTTTCAGGAAAATCTATTTTTTCAAAAAAATCAAGAAAAATCCTATTTTGCTCAGATTTTCAAGTTCTTCAGATTTTAATGAAACTCAGGGTATATGTGGTATTCTATATGGTGATTAAGGATATCGAGTCAAAAGACTGCATTTCGTAAAATTGAGCGCTTAACCACATATTTAATATTAATTATAATTAATTATATTAACATGCTAATTACTCGACTAATTACACGAATCTTAAGGTTATAACCAAAGATTGTCATTCAACACACCTACAAGGATCTATACTGAAATTTTCAGGAAAATCTATTTTTTCAAAAAAATCAAGAAAAATCCTAGGCATAGATTTCGGAAATATTTTCCTCAGATTTTCAAGTGCTTCAGTTTTAATGAAAGTCAGGGTATATGTGGTATTCTATATGGTGATTAAGGATATCGAGTCAAAAGACTGCATTTCGTAAAATTGAGCGCTCAACCACATATTTAATATTAATTATAATTAATTATATCAATATGCTAATTACTCGACTAATTACACGAATCTTAAGTTTATAACCAAAGATTGTCATTCAACACACGTATAAGGATCTATGCTGAAATTTTCAGGAAAATCTATTTTTTCAAAAAAATCAAGAAAAATCCTTGGATAATATTTTGCTCAGATTTTCAAGTTCTTCAGATTTTAATGAAACTCAGGGTATATGTGGTATTCTATATGGTGATTAAGGATATCGAGTCAAAAGACTGCATTTCGTAAAATTGAGCGCTTAACCACATATTTGATATTAATTATAATTAATTATATTAATATGCTAATTACTCGACTAATTACACAAATCTTAAGGTTATAACCAAAGATTGTCATTCAACACACGTACAAGGATCTATGCTGAAATTTTCAGGAAAATCTATTTTTTCAAAAAATCAAAAAAAATCCTACCCTATAACCTAGGGTAATATTTTGCTCAGATTTTCAAGTTCTTCAGATTTTAATGAAACTCAGGGTATATGTGGTATTCTATATGGTGATTAAGGATATCGAGTCAAATGACTGCATTTCGTAAAATTGAGCGCTTAACCACATATTTAATATTAATTATAAATAATTATATTAATATGCTAATTACTCAACTAATTACAAGAATACTAAGGTTATAACCAAAGATTGTCATTCAACACACGTAGAAGGATCTATGCTGAAATTTTCAGGAAAATCTATTTTTTCAAAAAAATCAAGAAAAATCGTAGGGATAATATTTTGCTCAGATTTTCAAGTTCTTCAGATTTTAATGAAACTCAGGGTATATGTGGCATTCTATATGGTGATTAAGGATATCGAGTCAAAAGACTGAATTTCGTAAAATTGAGCGCTCAACCACATATTTAATATTAATTATAATTAATTATATTAATATGCTAATTACTTGACTAATTACACTAATCTTAAGGTTATAACCAAAGATTGTCATTCAACACATGTACAAGGATCTATGCGGAAATTTTCAGGAAAATCTATTTTTTCAAAAAAATCAAGAAAAATCCTAGGCTGCCTTGGGTAATATTTTGCTCAGATTTTCAAGTTCTTCAGATTTTAATGAAACTCAGGGTATATGTGGTATTCTATATGGTGATTAAGGATATCGAGTGAAAAGACTGCATTTCGTAAAATTGAGCGCTTAACCACATATTTAATATTAATTATAATTATATCAATATTCAATCCTCACCTGACCCCCTTCTCTGTTCCTTCTTTTGGAAAATTAAAAAAAACAAGAAAGGGGAGGATTTCCAGCCACCCGCTCCGTCCCCTTTTAGTCGCCTTCTACGACACGCAGGGAATACGTGGGAAGTATTCTTTCTCCCCTATCCCCAGGGATAGAGAAGGGGGTCACGTGAGGATATTCTCTCTAAGGCCCAGTTCTCTGTTCTTAATGCTACCTCGCTAACGCGGGAAATGGCAAATAGTATGAAAAAAAAAAAAAAAAAAATCAATATTCAAATTACTCGACTAATTACACGAATCTTAAGGTTGTAACCAAAGATTGTCATTCAACACACGTACAAGGATGTATGCTGAAATTTTAAGGAAAATTTATTTTTTCTAAAAAATCAAGAAAAATCCTAGGCTATAGCCTGGGGTAATATTTTGCTCAGATTTACAAGTTCTTCAGATTTTAATGAAACTCAGGGTATATGTGGTATTCTATATGGTGATTAAGGATATCGAGTCAAAAGACTGCATTTCGTAAAATTGAGCGCTTAACCACATATTTACTATTAATTATAATTAATTATTTCAATATTCAAATTACTAGAGTAATTACACGAATCTTAAGGTTATAACCAAAGAGCGTCATTCAACACACGTATAAGGATCTATGCTGAAATTTTCAGGAAAATCTGTTTTTTCAAAAAAATCAAGAAAAATCCTACGCTATATTAGGGTAATATTTTGTTCAGATTTTCAAGTTCTTCAGATTTTAATGAAACTCAGGGTATATGTGGTATTCTATATGGTGATTAAGGATATCGAGTCAAAAGACTACATTTCGTAAAATTGAGCGCTTAACCACCTATTTAATATTAATTATAATTAATTATATTGATATGGTAGTTACTCGACTAATTACACGAATATTAAGGTTATAACCAAAGATTGTCATTCAACAAACGTACAAGGATCTATGCTGAAATTTTCAGGAAAATCTATTTTTTAAAAAAAATCAAGACAAATCCTAGGGTATAGCCTTGGGTAATATTTTGCTCAGATTTTCAGGTTCATCAGATTTTAATGAAACTCAGGGTATATGTGGTATTCTATATGGTGATTAAGGATATCGAATGAAAAGAATGCATTTCGTAAAATTGAGCGCTTAACAACATATTTAATATTAATTATAATTAATTATATTAACATGCTAATTACTCGAATAATTACACGAATCTTAAGGTTATAACCAAAGATTGTCATTCAACACACGTACAAGGATCTATGCTGAAATTTTCAGGAAAATCTATTTTTTCAAAAAAATCAAGAAAAATACTAGGGGTAAGAATTTGCTCAGATTTACAAGTTCTTCAGATTTTAATGAAACTCAGGGTATATGTCGTATTCTATATGGTGATTAAGGATATCGAATCAAAAGACTGCATTTCATAAAATTGAGCGCTTAACCACATATTTACTATTAATTATAATTAATTATATCAATATTCAAATTACTCGAATAATTACACGAATCTTAAGGTTATAACCAAAGAGCGTCATTCAACACACGTATAAGGATCTATGCTGAAATTTTCAGGAAAATCTATTTTTTCAAAAAAATCAAGAAAAATCCTTGGGTATAAATATAATTAATTATAATTAATATTAAATATGTGGTTAAGCGCTCAATCTTACGAAATACAGTCTTTTGACTCGATATCCTTAATCACCATATAGAAAACCACATATACCCTGAGTTTCATGAAAATCTGAAGAACTTGAAAATCTGATCAAAATATTACCCAAGGCTATAGCCTAGGATTTTTATTGATTTTCTTTAAAAAATAGATTTTCCTGAAAATTTCAGCATGGATCCTTGTACGTGTGTTGAATGACAATCTTTGGTTATAACCTTAAGATTCGTGTAATTAGTCGAGTAATTAGCATATGAATATAATTAATTTTAATTAATATTAAATATGTGGTCAAGGGCTGAATTTTACGAAATGCATTCTTTTGACTCGATATCCTTAATCACCATATAGAATACCACATATACCCTGAGTTTCATTAAAATCTGAAGATATTGTAAATCTGAGCAAAATATTACCCCAGGATATAGCCTAGGATTTTTCTTGATTTTTTGAAAAAATAGATTTTCCTGAAAATTTAAGCATAGATCCTTGTACGTGTGTTGAATGACAATCTTTGGTTATAACCTTAAGATTCGTGTAATTAGTCGAGTAATTAGCATATTAATGTTAATTATAATTAATATTAAATATGTGGTTAAGCGCTCAATTTTTGAAATGCAGACTTTTCACTCGATATCCTTAATCACCATATAGAATACCACTTATAGCCTGAGTTTCATTAAAATCTGAAGAACTTGAAAATATGAGCAAAATATTACCCGTCTTTAGCCTAGGATTTTTCTTGATTTTTTTTTTGAGAAAATAGATTTTCCTGAAAATTTCAGGATAGATCCTAGTACGTGTGTTGAATGACAATCTTTGGTTATAACCTTAAGATTCGTGTAATTAGTCGAGTAATTAGCATATTTATATAATCAATTATTATTAATATTAAATATGTGGTTAAGCGCTCAATTTTACGAAATGCAGTCTTTTGACTCGATATCCTTAATCACCGTATAAAATACCACATATACCCTGAGTTTCCTTAGAATCTGAAGAACTTGAAAATCTGAGCAAAATATTACCCAAGGCCTAGGATTTTTCTTGATTTTTTTGAGAAAATAGATTTTCCTGAAAATTTCAGCATAGATCCTTGTACGTGTGTTGAATGACAATCTTTGGTTATAACCTTAAGATTCGAGTAATTAGTCGAGTAATTAGCATATTAATATAACTAATTATAATTAATATCAAATATGTGGTTAAGCGCTTAATTTTAAGAAATGCAGTCTTTTGACTCGATATCCTTAATCACCATATAGAATACCACATATACCCTGAGTTTCATTAAAATCTGAAGAACTTGAAAATCTGACCAAAATATTACCCTAGGATTTTTCTTGATATTTTATGAGAAAATAGATTTTCCTGAAAATTTCAGCATAGATCCTTGTACGTGTGTTGAATGACAATATCTGTTTATAACCTTAAGATTCGTGTAATTAGTCGCGTAATTAGCATATTAATATAATTAATTATAATCAATATTAAATATGTGGTTAAGCGCTCAATTTTACGAAATGCAGTCTTTTGACTCGATATCCTTAATCACCATATAGAATGCCACATATACCCTGAGTTTCATTAAAATCTGAAGAACTTTAAAATCTGAGCAAAATATTACCCAAGGATTAGCCAAGGATTTTTCTTGATTTTTTTGAAAAAATAGATTTTCCTGAAAATTTCAGCATAGATCCTTGTACGTGTGTTGAATGACAATCTTTGGTTATAACCTTAAGATTCGTGTAATTAGACGAGTAATTAGCATATTAATATAATTATTTATAATTAATATTAAATATGTGATTAAGCGCTCAATTTTACGAAATGCAGTCTTTTGACTCGATATCCTTAATCACCATATAGAATACCACATATAACCTGAGTTTCATGAAAATCTGAAGAACTTGAAAATCTGAACAAAATATTACCGAAGGCTATAGCCTAGGATTTTTCTTGATTTTTCTGAGAAAATTGATTTTCCTGAAAATTTCAGCATAGATCCTTGTACGTGTGTTGAATGACAATCTTTGGTTATAACCTTAAGATTCGTGTAATTAGTCGAGTAATTAGCATATTTATATAATTAATTATAATTAATATTAAATATGTGGTTAAGCGCTCAATTTTACGAAATGCAGTCTTTTGACTCGATATCCTTAATCACCATATAGAATACCACATATACCCTGAGTTTCATTAAAATTTGAAGAACTTGAAAATATGAGCAAAATATTACCCAATATTTTTTGAAAAAATAGATTTTCCTCAAAATTTCAGCATAGATCTTTGTACGTGTGTTGAATGACAATCTTTGGTTATAACCTAAAGATTCGTGTAATTAGGCGAGTGATTAACATATTAATATAATTTATTTTAATTTATATTAAGTATGTGGTTAAGCGCTCAATTTTACGAAATGCAGTCTTTTGACTCGATATCCTTAATCACCGTATAAAATACCACATATACCCTGAGTTTCATTAAAATCTGAAGAACTTGAAAATCTGAGCAAAATATTACCCCAGGCTATAGCCTAGGATTTTTCTTGATTTTTTTGAAAAAATAGATTTTCCCGAAAATTTCAGCATAGATCCTTATACGTTTGTTGAATGACGCTCTTTGGTTATAACCTTAAGATTCGTGTAATTAGTCGAGTAATTTGAATATTGATATAAGTAATTATAATTAATATTAACTATGTGGTTAAGCGCTCAATTTTACGAAATTCAGTCTTTTGACTCGATATCCTTAATCACCATATAGAATACCACATATACCCTGAGTTTCATTAAAATCTGAAGAACTTGTAAATCTGAGCAAAATATTACCCCAGGCTTAGCCTAGGATTTTCTTCATTTTTTTTGAAAAAATAGATTTTCCTGAAAATTTCAGCATAGATCCTTGTACGTGTGTTGAATGACAATCTTTGGTTATAACCTTAAGATTCGTTTAATTAGTCGAGTAATTAGCATATTGATGTAATTAATTATAATTAATATTAAATATGTGGTTAAGCGCTCAATTTTACGAAATGCAGTCTTTTGACTCGATATCCTTAATCACCATATAGAATACCACATATACCCTGAGTTTCATCAAAATCTGAAGAACTTGAAAATCTGAGCAAAATATTACCCTAGGCTATAGCCTAGGATTTTTCTTGATTTTTTTGAAAAAATAGATTTTTCTGAAAATTTCAGCATAGATCCTTGTACGTGTGTTGAATGACAATCTTTGGTTATAACCTTAAGATTCGTGTAATTAGTCGAGTAATTAGCATATTAATATAATTAAGTATAACTAATATTAAATATGTGGTTAAGCGCTCAATTTTACGAAATGCAGTCTTTTGACTCGATATCCTTAATCACCACTTTTATTTTCAGGAAAATCTATTTTTCAAAAAAATTAAGAAAAATCCTAGGCTATTGCCCTGCGTAATATTTTGCTCAGATTTTCAAGTTCTTCAGATTTTAATGAAACTCAGGGTATATGTGGTATTCTATATGGTGATTAAGGATATCGAGTCAAAAGACTGCATTTCGTAAAATTCAGCGCTTAAACACATATTTAATATTAATTATAATTAATTATATTTATATGCTAATTACTCGACTAATTACACGAATCTTAAGGTTATAACCAAAGATTGTCATTCAACACACGTACAAGGATCTATGCTGAAATTTTCAGGAAAATCTATTTTTTCAAAAAAATCAAGAATAATCCTATGCTATAGCCTGGGATATTATTTTGCTCAGATTTTCAAGTTCTTCAGATTTTAGTGAAACTCAGGGTATATGTGGTATTCTATATGGTGATTAAGGATATCGAGTCAAAAGACTTCATTTCGTAAAATTGAGCGCTTAACCACATATTTAATATTAATTATAATTAATTATTAATATGCTAATTACTCGACTAATTACACGAATCTTAAGGTTATAACCAAAGATTGTCATTCAACACACGTTCAAGGATCTATCCTGAAATTTTCAGGAAAATCTATTTTTTAAAAAAAAATCAAGAAAAATCCTAGGCTAATCCTTGGGTAATATTTTGCTCAGATTTTCAAGTTCTTCACATTTTAATGAAACTCAGGGTATATGTGGTATTCTATATGGTGATTAAGGATATCGAGTCAAAAGAATGCATTTCGTAAAATTGAGCGCTTAACCACATATTTAATATTAATTATAATTAATTATATTAATATGTTAATTACTCGACTAATTACACGAACCTTAAGGTTATAACCAAAGATTGTCATTCAACACACGTACAAGGATCTATGCTGACATTTTCAGGAAAATATATTTTCTCAAAAAAATCAAGAAAAATCCTGGGCTATAGCCTAGGGTAATATTTTGCTCAGATTTTGAAGTTCTTCAGATTTTAATGAAACTCAGGGTATATGTGGTATTCTATATGGTGATTAAGGATATCGAGTCAAAAGACTGCATTTCGTAAAATTGAGCGCTTAACCACATACTTAATATTAATTTTAATTAATTATATAAATATGCTAATTACTCGACTAATTACACGAATCTTAAGGTTATAACCAAAGATTGTCATTCAACACACGTACAAGGATCTATGCTGTAATTTTCAGGATAATCTATTTTTTCAAAAAAATCAAGAAAAATCCTATGCTATAGCCTTGGGTAATATTTTGCTCAGATTTTCAAGTTCTTCACATTTTAATGAAACTCAGGGTATATGTGGTATTCTATGTGGTGATTAAGGATATCGAGTCAAAAGACTGCATTTCGTAAAATTGAGCGCTTAACCACATATTTAATATTAATTATAATGAATTATATTAATATGGTAATTACTCGACTAATTACACGAATCTTAAGGTTATAACCAAAGATTGTCATTCAACACACGTAAAAGGATCCATGCTGAAATTTTCAGGAAAATCTATTTTTTCAAAAAAATCAAGAAAAATACTAGGCTATATAGCCTAGGATAATATTTTGCTCAGATTTTCAGGTTCTTCAGATTTTAATGAAACTCAGGGTATATGTGGTATTCTATATAGTGATTAAGGATATCGAGTCAAAAGACTGCATTTCGTAAAATTGAGCGCTTAACCACATATTTAATATTAATTATAATTAATTATATTAATATGTTAATTACTCGACTAATTACACGAATCTTAAGGTTATAAGCAAAGATTATCATTCAACACACGTACAAGGATCTATGCTGAAATTTTCAGGAAAATCTATTTTTTTCAAAAAAATCAAGAAAAATCCTAGATCTATGCTGTAATCTATGCTATAGCCTAGGGTAATATTTTGCTCAGATTTTCAAGTTCTTCAGATTTTAATGAAACTCAGGGTATATGTGGTATTCTATATAGTGATTAAGGATATCGAGTCAAAAGACTGCATTTCGTAAAATTGAGCGCTTAACCACATATTTAATATTAATCATAATTAATTATATAAATATGCTAATTACTCGACTAATTACACGAATCTTAAGGTTATAACCAAAGATTGTCATTCAACACACGTACAAGGATCTATGCTGTAATTTTCAGGAAAATCTATTTTTTCAAAAAAATCAAGAAAAATCCTAGGCTATAGCCTGGGGTAATATTTTGTTCAGATTTTAAAGTTGTTCAGATTTTAATGAAACTCAGGGTATATGTGGTATTCTATACGGTGATTAAGGATATCGAGCCAAAGACTGCATTTCGTAAAATTGAGCGCTTAACCATATATTTAATATTAATTATAATTAATTATATTAATATGCTAATTACTCGACTAATTACACGAATCTTAAGGTTATAACCAAAGATTGTCATTCCACACACGTACAAGGATCTATGATGAAATTTTCAGGAAAATCTCTTTTTTGAAAAAAATCAAGAAAAATCCTAGGCTAATCATTGGGCAATATTTTGCTCAGATTTTCAAGTTCTTCACATTTTAATGAAACTCAGGTTATATGTGGTATTCTATATGTTGATTAAGGATATCGAGTCAAAAGACTGCCTTTCGTAAATTGAGCGCTTAACTACATATTTAATATTGTTTATAATTAATGATATCAATATGCTAATTACTCGACTAATTACACGAATCTTAAGGTTATCACCAAAGATTGTCATTCAACACACGTAAAAGGATCTATGCTGAAATTTTCAGGAAAATCTATTTTTTAAAAATAATCAATAAAAATCCTAGGCTATATAGCCTTGGGTAATATTTTGCTCAGATTTTCAAGTTCTTCAGATTTTAATGAAATTCAGGGTATATGTGGTATTCTATATGGTGATTAAGGATATCGAATCAAAAGACTGCGTTTCGTAAAATATGTAGCGCTTAACCAACATATTTAATATTAATCATAATCAATTATATTATGCTAATTACTCGACTAATTACACGAATCTTAAGGTTTATAACCAAAGATTGTTTTCAACACACGTACAAGGATCTTTGCTTAAATTTTAAGGGGAAAAACTTTTTTTAAAAAAAATCAAGGGAAAAATCCTAGGCTATTGCCTTTTGGTAATATTTTGCTCAGATTTTCAAGTTCTTCAGATTTTAACGAAACTCAGGGTATATGTGGTATTCTTTATTTGGGGATTAAGGATATCGAGTCAAAGGGCTGCATTTCGTAAAATTGAGCGCTTAACCCCTATTAAAAATTAATTTAATTAATTTATTAAAAAATATGCAATTACACGAATCTTAAGGTTATAAAAAAAGATTGTCTTTAACACGTACAAGGTCTATGTTAAAAATTTTTAGGAAAACTATTTTTTAAAAAAAAAAGAAAAATCCAGGCTATGCCCTTGGGGGAAAATTTTGCTGTTTTCAAGTTTTTCAGTTTAATGAAATCGGGTTATTGGGGGTTTATTTGGGGATTAAAGGGTATCATAAAAGACTGCATTTCGAAAAAATTTAGCGCTTAACCACATATTTAAATTAATATAATTAATATTTAATAAGCTAAATTTCTCGACTAATTAACGAATCTTAAGGTTATAACCAAAATTGCATTCAACCACGTCAAGGATCTATGCT
>NC_092279.1:22096684-22261684 GCF_036320965.1 Panulirus ornatus
TAAAATTTCTAAATATTAAAATATGTATAGTATATTTTATATTAATTTAAAAATTAATAATAGTATAATATTTCAAATAATAATATTATTAATCTCGATATTCAATTATATAATTATTAAAAAATTTGAAATATTAAAAAATAATATAATTACATTAATTATTTAATAAAACAGGATTTGTTTGAATATTTAAACAAAATGAATTTATTTTAATTAAATATTAAGATAAGATCTATAAAGACTGCATTTCGTTAAAATTGAGCGCTTACCACATATTTAAATTAATTATAATTAATTATAATATGCTAATTACTCGACTAATTAACGAAATCTAAGGTTATAACCAAATTGTCATTCAACACACGTACAAGGATTTGGAATTCTGAAAATCTTATTTTTAAAAAAATAGAAAAACTAGGCTATAGCTTGGGTAATTTTGAATTTAAATTCTTAATTTTAGTAAACTCAGGTATATTGTATATTGGTATTAAGGATATCGTAAAAACTATTTCATAAAATTAGTTAATCTATTTAAATAAATTCAGAATTAATTAATATAATTATCATAATACACGAATAAGGTTATAACAATTTTCAGAAACATTTTCAAGATAAGTAAATTTTAAATTTTTAAAAATCAGAAAAATCTGCTATCTTGTAATTTTGCTCAATTCAAGTTTCATTTTAAGAAATGTAATGATTTATTGTTAAGATATGAAAAATCATTCTTAATTAGTCAATATTATATTAATTTAATTAAAAATTTAATGGATTAATTAAATTAGAAAATATTTTTAAAATATTCAAAACAAGATCTTAAATTTGTAATTATTTTCAAAATCAAGAAAATTAGGTAATGGTAATTTATCAGATTTAATTTCAATTTAAAAACCAGTAATTGTATTAAATATAATAAGTATGATAAAACTCATTTCAAATTAAGGTTTAACCAATTTTATTAAATTAAATTTATTAAATTTAGAAATCCATTAAAACCTCTAAACAGTCAGTCATTGAATAGAATTTTTTAAAAATCAAAACCGCTATAGCCTGAATATTTTTAATTATTATAATATATTTACATTTTAAGAATCGAGTCAAAGACGCATTCGTAAAATTACGCTTAACAATATTAATATTAATTATAATATTATATAATATGTAATTCTCACTAATTCCAATCTTAAGTTATAACCAGATTGTCATTCAACACAGTAAAGGATCTATCTAAATAGGAAATTTTTCAAAAATAGAAAATATATATATTTGTAATATTTTGCTCAATTTCAAGTTTTCAGAATTAAACTTACAAATTGTATTCTAAGTATAAGGATATCGAGTCAAAGACATTTTCGTAAAATACGCTTAACCATATTAATATTAATTATAATTATTATATCAATTCTAATTACTCGACTAATTAACGAATCTTAAGTTATAACCAAAGATTGTCATTCAAAACGTACAGGATCAGCTGAAATTTTCAGAAAATCTTTTTAAAAATCAATAAAAATCTAGTATTATGGGTAATATTTTGCTCGATTTCAAGTTCTTCAGATTTTAAGAAACTCAGGTTATGTGTTTTCATATTGGTGATTAAGATAATCGAGTCAAAAACTGCATTTCGTAAAATTAAGCGCTTAACTCAATTTTAATATTAATTATAATTATTATATTAATATGTAATTATCGACTAATACACGAATTTAAGGTTTAACAAGATTGTCTTCAACACACGTAAGGATTATCTAAATTTTCAGGAAAATCTATTTTCAAAAAAATCAGAAAAATCCTATAAGCCTTGTAAATTTGCCAGATTTCAAGTTCTTCGATTTTATGAAATCAGGATTTGTAATTTATATGGAGATTAAGGATATCGGTCAAAAGACTGCATTTTCAAATTGAGCTTAACCACATATTTAATATAATTATAATTAATTTATATGTAATGCTAATCCGATTAAGTTAACAAAATGTCATCAACAAAGGACTTAATTCAGAATCTTTCAAAAATAGAAATCTAGGTAATTTTCTCATTCAATCTCAGTTTATGAAACCAGTAGTGTATTTGTGATTAAGGATATAGTCAAAAGACTGCATTTCGTAATTGACGCTTACCACATATTTAATATTATATATTATTTATAATATATTACGACTAATCACAATCTAAGTATAACAAAGATTGTATTCAACAAGTAAGGATCTATCTGAAATTTGGAAATTATTTTCAAAAATCAAAATCTAGCTATAGCTGGAATTTGCTCATTTCAAGTTTCAGATTTTATAAACTCGGGAATGTTATTTATATGTATTAAGATATCGATCAAAAGACTGCATTCGTAAAATTGAGCGCTACACTATTTAATATTAATTAAATTAATTTATATACTAATACCGCTAATTACACAATCTTAGTTAACCAAAATTTCATTCAACACACGAAGATCAGCTGAATTTCAGAAATTATTTCAAAAATCAAAAAAATCCTAGTAAGCTGGTAATATTTTCTCAATTTTCAGTTCTTCAATTAATGAAACTCAGGTATGTGTTCTAATGGTGATTAAGGTATCGATCAAAGACTGCATTTGTAAATTGAGCTTACCATATTATTTATTATATATTATTATATCTTACCGACTAATTACACATTTAGGTAACAATGCATTCACACACAAGATCTATAAATTCAGAATATTTTAAAAATCAAATCTAGTAACCTTGATATTTCGATTAATCTTCGTTTATGAAACTCGTATGTGTTTATGGTGTTAAGGTCGAGTCAAGACTGATCGTATTGACGCTACCTTTTATTAATTAATTAATTATATTAATGTATTACACTATTACCGACTTAAGTAACAAATTGTCTTCAACACTAAGATCATGCTAATTTCGAAATTTCAAAAAAAAAAATCTGATGCCTGATATTTGCCTTTCAGTTCAATTTTATGAAACTCAGTATTTCTATATGGTGTGATTGATTAAGGATATCGAGTCAAAAGACTGCATTTCGTAAAATTGAGCGCTTAACCACATATTTAATATTAATTATAATTAATTATATAATATGCTAATTACTCGACTAATTACACGAATCTTAAGGTTATAACCAAAGATTGTCATTCAACACACGTACAAGGATCTATGCTGAAATTTTCAGGAAAATCTATTTTTTCAAAAAATCAAGAAAAATCCTAGGCTATAGCCTTGGGTAATATTTTGCTCAGATTTTCAAGTTCTTCAGATTTTAATGAAACTCAGGGTATATGTGGTATTCTATATGGTGATTAAGGATATCGAGTCAAAAGACTGCATTTCGTAAAATTGAGCGCTTAACCACATATTTAATATTAATTATAATTAATTATAATATGCTAATTACTCGACTAATTACACGAATCTTAAGGTTATAACCAAAGATTGTCATTCAACACACGTACAAGGATCTATGCTGAAATTTTCAGGAAAATCTATTTTTTCAAAAAATCAAGAAAAATCCTAGGCTATAGCCTTGGGTAATATTTTGCTCAGATTTTCAAGTTCTTCAGATTTTAATGAAACTCAGGGTATATGTGGTATTCTATATGGTGATTAAGGATATCGAGTCAAAAGACTGCATTTCGTAAAATTGAGCGCTTAACCACATATTTAATATTAATTATAATTAATTATATCAATATGCTAATTACTCGACTAATTACACGAATCTTAAGTTTATAACCAAAGATTGTCATTCAACACACGTACAAGGATCTATGCTGAAATTTTCAGGAAAATCTATTTTCTCAAAAAAATCATGAAAAATCCTAGACTTTAGTCTTCGGTAATATTTTGCTCAGATTTTCAAGTTCTTCAGATTTTAATGAAACTCAGGGTATATGTGGTATTCTATATGGTGATTAAGGATATCGAGTCAAAAGACTGCATTTCGTAAAATTGAGCGCTTAACCACATATTTAATATTAATTATAATTAATTATATTAATATGCTAATTACTCGACTAATTACACGAATCTTAAGGTTATAACCAAAGATTGTCATTCAACACACGTAAAAGGATCTATGCTGAAATTTTCAGGAAAATCTATTTTTCAAAAAATCAAGAAAAATCCTAGGCTATAGCCTTGGGTAATATTTTGCTCAGATTTTCAAGTTCTTCAGATTTTAATGAAACTCAGGGTATATGTGGTATTCTATATGGTGATTAAGGATATCGAGTCAAAAGACTGCATTTCGTAAAATTGAGCGCTTAACCACATATTTAATATTAATTATAATTAATTATATCAATATGCTAATTACTCGACTAATTACACGAATCTTAAGTTTATAACCAAAGATTGTCATTCAACACACGTACAAGGATCTATGCTGAAATTTTCAGGAAAATCTATTTTATCAAAAAAATCAAGAAAAATCCTAGGCTATAGTCTTGGGTAATATTTTGCTCAGATTTTCAAGTTCTTCAGATTTTAATGAAACTCAGGGTATATGTGGTATTCTATATGGTGATTAAGGATATCGAGTCAAAAGACTGCATTTCGTAAAATTGAGCGCTTAACCACATATTTAATATTAATTATAATTAATTATATTAATATGCTAATTACTCGACTAATTACACGAATCTTAAGGTTATAACCAAAGATTGTCATTCAACACACGTACAAGGATCTATGCTGAAATTTTCAGGAAAATCTATTTTTACAAAAAATCAAGAAAAATCCTAGGCTATGGCCTTGGGTAATATTTTGCTCAGATTTTCAAGTTCTTCAGATTTTAATGAAACTCAGGGTATATGTGGTATTCTATATGGTGATTAAGGATATCGAGTCAAAAGACTGCATTTCGTAAAATTGAGCGCTTAACCACATATTTAATATTAATTATAATTAATTATATTAATATGCTAATTACTCGACTAATTACACGAATCTTAAGGTTATAACCAAAGATTGTCATTCAACACACGTACAAGGATCTATGCTGAAATTTTCAGGAAAATCTATTTTATCAAAAAAATCAAGAAAAATCCTAGGCTATAGCCTTGGGTAATATTTTGCTCAGATTTTCAAGTTCTTCAGATTTTAATGAAACTCAGGGTATATGTGGTATTCTATATGGTGATTAAGGATATCGAGTCAAAAGACTGCATTTCGTAAAATTGAGCGCTTAACCACATATTTAATATTAATTATAATTAATTATATTAATATGCTAATTACTCGACTAATTACACGAATCTTAAGGTTATAACCAAAGATTGTCATTCAACACACGTACAAGGATCTATGCTGAAATTTTCAGGAAAATCTATTTTTCAAAAAAATCAAGAAAAATCCTAGGCTAAAGGCCTTGGGTAATATTTTGCTCAGATTTTCAAGTTCTTCAGATTTTAATGAAACTCAGGGTATATGTGGTATTCTATATGGTGATTAAGGATATCGAGTCAAAAGACTGCATTTCGTAAAATTGAGCGCTTAACCACATATTTAATATTAATTATAATTAATTATATTAATATGCTAATTACTCGACTAATTACACGAATCTTAAGGTTATAACCAACGATTGTCATTCAACACACGTACAAGGATCTATGCTGAAATTTTCAGGAAAATCTATTTTCTCAAAAAAAATCAAGAAAAATCCTAGGCTATAGCCTTGGGTAATATTTTGCTCAGATTTTCAAGTTCTTCAGATTTTAATGAAACTCAGGGTATATGTGGTATTCTATATGGTGATTAAGGATATCGAGTCAAAAGACTGCATTTCGTAAAATTGAGCGCTTAACCACATATTTAATATTAATTATAATTAATTATATTAATATGCTAATTACACGAATCTTAAGGTTATAACCAAAGATTGTCATTCAACACACGTACAAGGATCTATGCTGAAATTTTCAGGAAAATCTATTTTCTCAAAAAAATCAAGAAAAATCCTAGGCTATAGCCTTGGGTAATATTTTGCTCAGATTTTCAAGTTCTTCAGATTTTAATGAAACTCAGGGTATATGTGGTATTCTATATGGTGATTAAGGATATCGAGTCAAAAGACTGCATTTCGTAAAATTGAGCGCTTAACCACATATTTAATATTAATTATAATTAATTATATTAATATGCTAATTACTCGACTAATTACACGAATCTTAAGGTTATAACCAAAGATTGTCATTCAACACACGTATAAGGATCTATGCTGAAATTTTCAGGAAAATCTATTTTTTCAAAAAATCAAGAAGAATCCTAGGCTGCCTTGGGTAATATTTTGCTCAGATTTTCAAGTTCTTCAGATTTCAATGAAACTCAGAGTATATGTGGTATTCTATATGGTGATTAAGGATATCGAGTCAAAAGACTGCATTTCGTAAAATTGAGCGTTTAACCACATATTTAATATTAATTATAATTAATTATATTAATATGCTAATTACTCGACTAATTACACGAATCTTAAGGTTATAACCAAAGATTGTCATTCAACACACGTACAAGGATCTATGCTGAAATTTTCAGGAAAATCTATTTTCTCAAAAAAAATCAAGAAAAATCCTAGGCTAAAGACTTGGGTAATATTTTGCTCAGATTTTCAAGTTCTTCAGATTTTAATGAAACTCAGGGTATATGTGGTATTCTATATGGTGATTAAGGATATCGAGTCAAAAGACGGCATTTCGTAAAATTGAGCGCTTAACCACATATCTAATATTAATTATAATTAATTATATGAATATGCTAATTACTCGACTAATTACACGAATCTTAAGGTTATAACCAAAGATTGTCATTCAACACACGTACAAGGATCTATGCTGAAATTTTCAGGAAAATCTATTTTCTCAAAAAAAATCAAGAAAAATCCTAGGCTAAAGACTTGGGTAATATTTGCTTAGATTTTCAAGTTCTTCAGATTTTAATGAAACTCAGGGTATATGTGGTATTCTATATGGTGATTAAGGATATCGAGTCAAAAGACTGCATTTCGTAAAATTGAGCGCTTAACCACATATTTAATATCAATTATAATTAATTATATTAATAAGCTAATTACTCGACTAATTACACGAATCTTAAGGTTATAACCAAAGATTGTCATTCAACACATGTACAAGGATCTATGCTGAAATTTTCAGGAAAATCTATTTTGCTCAGATTTTCAAGTTCTTCAGATTTTAATGAAACTCAGGGGATATGTGATATTCTATATGGTGATTAAGGATATCGAGTCAAAAGACTGCATTTCGTAAAACTGAGCGCTTAACCACATATTTAATATTGATTATAATTAAGTATATTAATATGCTAATTACTCGACTTATTACACGAATCTTAGGGTTATAACCAAAGATTGTCATTCAACACACGTAAAAGGATCTATGCTGAAATTTTCAGGAAAATCTATTTTTTAAAAAAAATCTATAAAAATCCTAGGCTATAGCCTTGGGTAATATTTTGCTCAGATTTTCAAGTTCTTCAGATTTTAATGAAACAGGGTATATGTGGTATTCTATATGGTGATTAAGGATATCGAGTCAAAAGACTGCATTTCGTAAAATTGAGCGCTTAACCACATATTTAATATTAATTATAATTAATTATATTAATATGCTAATTACTCGACTAATTACACGAATCTTAAGGTTATAACCAAAGATTGTCATTCAACACACGTACAATGATCTATGCTGAAATTTTCAGGAAAATCTATTTTTTCACAAAAATCTAGAAAAATCCTAGGCTATAGCCTAGGGTAATATTTTGCTCAGATTTTCAAGTTCTTCAGATTTTAATGAAACTCAGGGTATATGTGGTATTCTATATGGTGATTAAGGATATCGAGTCAAAAGACTGCATTTCGTAAAATTGAGCGCTTAGCCACATATTTAATATCAATTATAATTTATTATGTTAATATGCTAATTACTCGACTAATTACACGAATCTTAAGGTTATAACCAAAGATTGTCATTCAACACACGTACAAGGATCTATGCTGAAATTTTCAGGAAAATATATTTTTCAAAAAAATCAAGAAAAATCCTAGGTAATATTTTGCTCAGATCTTCAAGTTCTTCAGATTTTGATGAAACTCAGGGTATATGTGCTATTCTATATGGTGATTAAGGATATCGAGTCAAAAGAATGCATTTCGTAAAATTAAGCGCATAATTACATACTTAATATTAGTTATAATTACATTAATATGCTAATTACTCCACCAATTACACAAATTTCAAGGCTTTGACCACAGATTCTTATTCAAAAGACGTAAAAGCATCTATGCTAAAATTTTCAGGAAAATCTATTTTTCCAAAAAATCAAGAAAGATCCAAGGCCTATGATATTTTGCTCAGATTTTCAAGTTCTTCATATTTTAATGAAACTCTGGGAATATGTGGTATTCTCTATGGTGATTAAGGATATCGAGTCAAAAGACTGCATTTCGTAAAATTGAGCGCTTAACCACATATCTAATATTAATTATAATTAATTATATTAATATGCTAATTACTCGACTAATTACTCGAATCTTAAGGTTATAACCAAAGATTGTCATTCAACACACGTACAAGGATGTATGCTGAAATTTTCAGGAAAATCTATTTTTTCAAAAAAATCAAGAAAAATCCTTGGGTAATATTTTGCTCAGATTTTCAAGTTCTTCAGATTTTAATGAAACTCAAGGAATATGTGGTATTCTATATGGTGATTAAGGATATCGAGTCAAAAGACTGCATTTCGTAAAATGAAGCGCTTAATTACATACTTAATATTAATTATAATTACATTAATATGCTGCTTACTCGATCAATTACACAAATTTCAAGGTTTTGACAACAGATTCTGACAACAGGTGGTGGTGGGTAAGGAAATGACATACACATCTAAATATGTAAGCAAAAATATATACATATGGGGAAAAAAGGGGCAGAACTGAGTAAAAAACACTAAATCCGGGATCGCACTGGACGAACGACAAAAACACACCAGCGATGAACGGATTAACAGGCGCGTCAAACTTTAATCTTATGATAATAATAATAATAATAATAATAATAATAATAATAATAATAACAATAATAATAACAATAATAACGATAATAATCATAATAATAATAATAATAATAATAATAATAATAATAATAATAATAATAATAATAATAATAAAAATAACTAAAATAATAAAACCTTTACCAATCTATTTACCAACATCGACCAACCAAACTCTGCTATATCTCCCTGTAATTCTCACTGAAACATGACAATCACGTTCGCATATCTTAGGAATAATAATATATTCCATTCCAAGGATAAAGGCGAATGGAAGGAAACGGGTCGATAAGCACCCGTATGGCTTCCTTGTTGTACGTCCTGGACGAACACGTCAGGGAGACCATTGTATTCGTGGCTCATTGCACGCTCTGGTGTGGGGGTAAAAAAAAGAGGGGAGGACTTCGTAATCAATGCTGTATGTGATATGAAGGAAGTGATGTAAGGAGAACTTCCTAGAGTCCATAACTTTTAAAGTATGTCTTTATATAACTTATGAAATAACTTTTAAAGTATATGTCTTTATATAACTTATGAAATAACTTTTAAAGTATATGTCTTTATATAGGTTATGCCATAACTTTTAAAGTATATGTCTTTATATAGATTATGAAATAACTTTTAAAGTATATGTCTTTATATAGATTATGAAATAACTTTTAAAGTATATGTCTTTATATAGATTATGAAATAACTTTTAAAGTATATGTCTTTATACAGATTATGCCATAAATCTTAAAGTATATGTCTTTATATAAGTTATGCCACAACTTTAAAATACATGTCTTTATAAAGATGATACCCCTTTTAAAGAATCCACAACAGTACAATATACGCCCTTTATAAAGAGTATACCATTCTAAAGCTTAAAACCTGTAGGTACAATGCCCTTTATAAATAAAAAAAAGTATACCCTTCTGAAGACACCCCTTCTTTAAAACATATGCCTTTTATATAGAACATGCCATTCTGAAGAATCCATTGCTGTAACATACATAGAGTAAACCACTTTTAGAGACCTCAACTCTTAAGATATATACCCTTTATGAAGAATACGTCCCTGTAAAGGTCCACAACTGTAAAATATACTTCCTTTGTAAAGAGTATGACCCTCTAACGTCCACAAGTGTACGATTCATACACTTTATAAAGGGTTATATCCCTCGAAAGAGTATACAACTGTGAAACATATGCCCCTTTATAAAAAGTATATAATTCTAAACAGTCCACAACTGTAAGATGTATGTCCTCTGTAAAAGTACGCCCTTCTAAAGGATCCACAACTGTAAAATATACGCCATTCTGAGGAATCCGCGGTTGTAAAACAGATGAATTTATGATAAACAGGTTATTGTGATCGGAATCAGACATCCCCAGTCCTGGGTAATGGTTACCGTAAGCGGGTATGAAGCGACGCGCATGAGCGTGGTGGGTCAGTTTGTGATGGACGTGGTGGCTCGGCGAACCCCAGCCAGTCTTTTTAGGATCGTAAAACAAAAGAAATCACTCTTGCGTTATTCTTAACCACTGGTAAACAGTAACGAAGTATCGGCTAAGCTTATGAATTCTTCGTAAAAGCATGATACATACAGTGATGTATGGAATGAGGTGAAATTTCAATACATTTATGTTTTCTAAATAGCTCGTTAACCCTTCTTCAAGTAGAAGTTTCTCTAAAGTCGAGTCAAATACCTTCGAAACAACACAGCTCAAGTTTCAGTTCATCTTAAACACATAAAAAAAAAAAAGAGAAACGTATGTCATGAAACTACATCTTGGGTGCCGCTTCAGCTCACCAGTTGGGACTGACACAGAACCACTGAGTTAGGACACACACGGAGGTCATCGAAGGTCAAACCCGTAAGTACTCGGGAATAACTATGTGTATATGAAAATAAATGGAGGTATATAACATAAATGGAGGTATATAACATAAATGGAGGTATATAACAGTCATTCCGTACAAAATGAATATAATGGAGTATGGTTTTAATCTTCGGCATCACGGAGGAAGCACCGACATTGGTTTTGGCTGTCAAATGCACAACGATAATCATGAGTTATCTGCTGGTGTTTGAGCCGTTCATCAAAAGGGGGGGATCCCTTTCACTGGCAAGCCCGGTCTGCCCCCTCACTACCACCGCAACAAAGACATGTCCTCTCATCAGTGGGTTAGGCAAGACGTCCACAACCACCTGGGTAAGTTCCAGTGGGGTTCTGCGTGGGACACCACCTCCTCTCACACCACTGCAAAATATTTCCCCCCCCCCATTCCAAACTCCTCCTCCTCCTCACAACATCTCCTTATCTCCTCCTAAATCCTACATCTTTAATGAGGAGTCTTGCATGGTGACCACCAGCCTCCAGTGACTCCTTCCCTCCCTCCCTCCCTCCCTCCTCCTGCACGGCATCCAGTATCCTTCACATTGCTGAATACATCTCCATAACCAGATCCGAGAATCCTTCTTTTTTTTTTCCCCACTGACTGACTGGTCCTGCAGGTTGCGTCGACCACATCCAAGGAATCCTTCCAACCGACGAATGACACACACAAAAAAAAAAGTGGAATTCAACTCCTCTGGAGCCCTTCCTACTGAGTTCTCAAAGGCGCTGCTCTGTCCTCCCGAGGAAGCATGTCCACTGAGGATTCCTTTGCTTCTCCAGGCTTTCATCCTTCTTATCAACAGGTCCTCCTCTCTCGGGATTGCTGCTCCTACCCCGAGAGACCCGTCTTAACACCAGGTTCCTGCAACGCGCCATACTATTCCACCCAGAAGCCATTTTCTAAAACAAGGGTCTTTTCCAAAAGTCCTTCATACCACCGAAAGGAAAATAATCTCGATAGATTATGCAAGACTATCTATTCCTTTGAATAATAACGAAAAGGCACCTTACCATCGAACCTTACGGAGACCATCTCATCGACAAGTTCCTACTATGAAGACCAACTTAAATGCAAATCAATACACCAGCATACGTCCTAACCAGAGACCCATCCTTCCAGACACCCAATCCTTCCAGAGACCCAATAATTCCAGAGACCCAATCCTTCCAGAGACCCAATCCTTCCAGAGACCCAATCCTTCCAGAGACCATCCTTCCAGAGACCCATCCTTCCAGAGACCCAATCCTTCCAGAGACCCAATCCTTCCAGAGACCCATCCTTCCAGAGACCCAATCCTTCCAGAGACCCAATCCTTCCAGAGACCTATCTCAGAGTGGAGTCCTGCGGAACTTTCCCACACGGTACATCCTCTCCCACAGTCCGCCGGCGAGGCTGGGCGAAGACATCGGGGTTGAGGAAATGTCAAGGGTGAGGCGGGGTTGTGGGGGCACACACAGCGAGAGGCATTCCTCGCTGTTTGCTGCACACCCTCGCTTGCTTACCCACACCTTCTGTGTGTGTGTGTGTGTGTGTCCTTCCACCTCCGGCACTCTCGAAACGAGTCTTTAGGCAATACTTCCTAACCTTAGCCAAGTTTCAACTCTCGAGGTTGGAATTCAACTTCAAAAGTAACGTCAAATGGAGAGAGTTAAGCCTGCCTAGGCTTCCAAAACAAGGTTATTACAAAACGATGCATGCAGACTGCACGTACAGTGTTAGCAATCAATTCTGCAGACACGACTTTCGTATTATCAGAAAGGTTTATTCCTGACTACACTGGAAGACACTCACACGTCTTTCCTGGTGTATCAAATACTGATTATCATATTGTGTAGTGACTTTGTAAGCCCAGATATGTAAAACTTTCACTCGGAAAGTATTTCATAGTATTTGTATTAAACTGATATATATATATATATATATATATATATATATATATATATATATATATATATATATATATATATATATATATTCCATACTATTCGCCATTTCCCACGTTAGCGAGGTAGCGTTAAGAACAGAGGACTGTTATATTTCTCTCTTGTGTCTCCCCTGATGATGTGATTATTACACGAAAGTGCACTGGGGAACTTTTCGTGTTCCATTTTCCCCGTGGACTCATAGGAATATCTTGATCACGCGCAAAATTGTGATCCTTTATATATATATATATATATATATATATATATATATATATATATATATATATATATAATCCACTATTTAGCGCACGTATACAACCAATACCCTAATGCAAGTCATGCCTGCTATTTGTGCCAAATAAGGCAATACAGTTGATTAAGAAAGTTATTGATTTAAATCATTTACATTCACTTCAGGCGCCCGGGAGAAGCAGTCGTCATTTTTTGCTCTATAATATCTAGTCGTCTTTCTTACGGTGTCCTTGGTGACGTCATCACCATACTAGTTCCCTCTTAGTGGTGACGTCATCGTTACCAACACCTTAGTGGTGAATTTACCATGTTACCAACATCTTGGTGGTGACGTCATCACGTTACCAAGACCTTAGTGGTGACTTCACACAATGTTACCAACATTTTAGTGGTGACGTCATCATGTTACCAAGACCTTAGTGGTGACTTCACCATGTTACCAACATCTTGGTGGTGACGTCATCACGTTACCAAGACCTTAGTGGTGACTTCACACAATGTTACCAACATCTTAGTGGTGACGTCATCACGTTACCAACACCTCAGTAAGGACTTCACAACGTTACCAGCACCTTAGTAGTGACTTCACCATGTTACCAACATCTTATTAGTGACTTCATCACTATGCTATAAAAAATACAATCTTGTTCTAAAAAAAAAAAATAGTATCTATATCATGAACATAACAAGTACATTTACTACACACAAACTGACTATAGAGTAATTAAATTCATTCAGAAATCTGGTATAGGAAAATCCACATTTACATAACGTATTTATCCAATGCGTTCTACGAGGAAAAATTTTAAGGTTTCTCATCCCACTTAAAACATTTTGAACGCGTTGGAAATCTAGTTAAAATTCTACGAGAGTCATTGTAAATATATTCTGAAGTGAAGATTAATATCTTACGAAATACCCATGTGCATTTTGTTTTTCAAATCACAGGGGTCGCCATTTATCTAACAGATAAGAAAAATTCCAACACTTAATCACTGTCGGACTTTACACGCGTACGTTCTCAGTCTTACACGGTACGAAGGCTCATATTGTACGATACCTTTTAAACGTGTACGTTCTCAGTCTTACAGGGTACGAAGGCTCATATTGTACGATACCTTTTAAACGTGTACGTTCTCAGTCTTACTTGGTACGAAGGCTCATATTATACGATACCTTTTAAACGTGTACGTTCTCAGTCTTACATGGTACGAAGGCTTTTATCATGCGATACCTTTTAACGTGTACGTTCTCAGTCTTACATGGTACGAAGGCTCTTATTATACGATACCTTTTAAACGTGTACGTTCTCAGTCTTACATGGTACAAAGGCTTTTATTATACGATACCTTTTAAACGTGTACGTTCTCAGTCTTACATGGTACGAAGGCTCATATTATACGATACCTTTTAAACGTGTACGTTCTCAGTCTTACATGGTACGAAGGCTTTTATTATACGATACCTTTTATGGCGTCTGCTGTAACATGTGTGCAAATATTCTAGGAGGTATTTCATGAGTGTGAATCCCCCCGAGCACGACGGAACAAACCCTGAGCACGGCGGCAAGACGACAGTGAGCACGGAAGCACGACCTACGAGCTCGCGCACGGCCCTTTCCGATCAGATTAGATCAAATTTGGGCAGGGCTAATAGCACCTCAAGAGTCGTGCCGTCATGCTCAAGGGTCGTACCGCTGTGTCCCATGGTCGTAACTATCACGAAAATATATATATATATATATATATATATATATATATATATATATATATATATATATATATATATATATAAAATATATATGTTTCAGGTATGTGAGGATGGATTATGATCGTTAATTCTACCTTCTTAAGGAGAATTTCGAAATCGGCAAGATCTCACGAAATGAGAGAGAGAGAGAGAGAGAGAGAGAGAGAGAGAGAGAGAGAGAGAGAGAGAGAGAGAGAGAGAGAGAGAGAGGAAGGCTGCAGAGGTATGCATTATTATGTAACGGTTTGGCGAAACGCGCCGAAAAAAAAAAATAAAATAATCAAATACAGAAGACTGAAATATAGTTTGTATTCCTCCGCGCTCGTGAGGACCGACATCTTTACTTTCGAAGCAATATATATATAGTGTCATCCAGTTCACTTTTAATGACCCGTTTCAACGTAACATGTCTAACCTATCAGCTAGAAGTAAGCGAACTGTTGTACCGTAGAGAAATCTTCCACTCACGACCAAACCAAAAATTCTCCGGGTTACGCAGTGGGATAGTCTGTCAACACTGCGACACAAGTGGGTCAAATGGTGTTTTTGCGGACACCATGAATTTCCCTCACCTTTATTACTGGTTGTGTCGACTTTTTCTTAGAGTAGAAGTTTTTTTTAGTTAATGATGATTCACGATATAGTCATCGACACTGAGGAGCGAAGACATCAACTCATTCAAACTCTAACGGGAGAGCACAGACCCGTCGCCATCTTGAAGCCTTAAGGGTTGATATCGGGTTGAAACAAAGACGATGATGTGACTTAAACTTACCTACCTACTAAACGGGAGGTTCCATTTCCCCACCCAACCGACACTCAAACATAATCCAAAGAAGGAATTAGACCATTAAGCAATGGACCATTAAGTAATGTCGAAAATAAACACGATGACTTTTCAAACGCTGTCGGTGTACGAGCGTTGATTCAAATTATATCTACGTCCACTTTGGGTGGCCGGGAGGAGCAGCTGCCTGCCACTTCTTGCTCTATAATCTCTGGTCTGTTTTTTTCTTAGGGCGTCCTTGGTGACGTCATCACTTTACCACTCCCTCTCGGTGATGACTTCATCAAATGACCAACACCTTAACGGTGACGTCAAGCAGGTTACTAACACCTCAGTGGTGGCGTCATAACATACCAACACGTTAGTGTGACGTCATTACGTTACCAACCCCTTCTTAATGGTGACATCATCACGTGACCAACTTCCCTTTTAGCCTTGTCCCATCGTCTTTATCGTTGTGCAATTTTAATCTTTGCTTTAATATCTTGTCCTTATATATATATATATATATATATATATATATATATATATATATATATATATATATATATATATATATATATATATATATATATATATCCCTATGAGTCCACGGGGAAAATGAAACACGATAAGTTCCCAAGTGCACCTTCGTGTAATAATCACATCATCAGAGGAGATACAAGAAATATGTCAATTGATATACAACGAAGAGACGTGATATATATATATATATATATATATATATATATATATATATATATATATATATATATATATATATAGGTTAACGGAAGAGGGAAAGACGAGGGAAGTAATAGAATTCCACATCTTCCCTATTCCTACGTAAGGAGTTACCATAACGGTCAATCCTCATATGAGCGGTCTCTCCAAAGAAACTACAGGAAGCTGCAGCAGCAGTAGCAGCCAGGCGTGTGCCTCAGGTCCCGAGACTTATTGGAGAGCACACACACACACACACACACACACACACACACACACACACACACACACATAGCTCAAGCAAAAAGAGTTTTAATCGTGTTGAAGTTCCATTATTTCTTCAGTAATCTTATTTACATTTCCGCTCTCTCTTATTCAATCTGCTATATCTTTGTTCTTCCTTGGGTGAAATATTATTACATTCTCACTCATCTTTTTGTTCCCATTCTCTCTCTCTTGCTTACGTATTCTTTATGCTTTTCCATCTTTTCGTATATTTTCCCGTCATATCCATTCTTACATATAATTCTTCCATCACCATTCTTCCTTGCATATAATTCTTTCATCAATATTCTTCCTTACATATAATTCTTCCATCAATATTCTTCCTTACATACAATTCTTCTATCAATATTCTTCCTTGCATATAATTCTTCCATCAATATTCTTCCTTACATACAATTCTTCTATCAATATTCTTCCTAAAATATAATTCTCCCATTAATATTCTTCTTTACATACAATTCTTCTATCAATATTCTTCCTAAAATATAATTCTTCCATTAATATTCTTTACATACAATTCTTCTATCAATATTCTTCCTAAAATATAATTCTTCCATTAATATTCTTCTTTACTTATAATTCTTCTATCAATATTCTTCCTAAAATATAATTCTTCCATTAATATTCTTCCTAAAATATAATTCCTCCATTAATATTCTTCTTTACTTATAATTCTTCTATCAATATTCTTCCTAAAATATAATTCTTCCATTAATATTCTTCCTAAAATATAATTCCTCCATTAATATTCTTCTTTACTTATAATTCTTCTATCAATATTCTTCCTAAAATATAATTCCTCCATTAATATTCTTCTTTACTTATAATTCTTCTATCAATATTCTTCCTAAAATATAATTCCTCCATTAATATTCTTCTTTACTTATAATTCTTCTATCAATATTCTTCCTAAAATATAATTCCTCCATTAATATTCTTCTTTACTTATAATTCTTCTATCAATATTCTTCCTAAAATATAATTCTTCCATTAATATTCTTCCTCACATCATATTCTTCTCACACTTCCAGTTTCTTAAGTATCACCCTCGTAATACCTTTCCTTTCGACCTACTTAACTATGTCTTTCCACGCTCCGTTTTCGCTGACATAATATTCAACCGAGAAAATGTACAACGTTCGCTCAGCCATTCTACTTTCATTTCTTCTCATTCTCAATTCCTGCTATAGTCCGATTTTGTAACTAAATCAAGGTTTAATTCCTTCTTCTTTTGACACGAAAAATTCATCATTAAACAGTAGCAGTGACTAGCTCTATAAACACACACACACACACACACACACACACAGACTTAAACTGGCACATCTGACGACTCGTTTTCTAGCCAGTCCATCACAGGGAACTACAAACGACCGTACACCACACAGTCTGGCTGTGAAGTCAAGGGATTGTATTCAATCTCACTGAACACAGCGGTTCGATGCCCGTGGGCACGAACCCGTAATTGGCGTGGCGATGATGGCCTGGCCCTTTTGGCATGACTCCTCCAAGTCGTACTTTCATGCTCGTGGGTCGTACATTCGTGCTCGAGAGTCGTACACTCGTGATCAATAAGGTACAAAAAAAAAAAATCGTGTTACGTCATGGGTGTCTGAAAGACGACAGCTAAGCCAACAAGAGAACTCACGTCCCATTTTCTTCCATCCAACACTCAAAAACGGAAGGTTCGACCGTTGGGGGTATGGGGCTGCCCAATGAACTACCTCCTCATGAAATTACGAAATAAAAAAAGAAATGAAAAAAAAAGCTTAATATTATCCCCAACCAGCCATTACTTACATGTCATTAACCCACATCACATTTTCTTTTTCATTTCTCGCAGTTAATCAGCCCTGAGATTCTTACGAGATGCCTTCATCACATCTGTGGTGCGATGGGTGAAATTTCGAATCAGTCTAAGCCTCCACTGTCTTGAGCCCCGTGTGCGTGGGAGGGTAGCGGTAGGATGAGACGCTATCATCGAAATGGGGCGAGAGGAGGTGAGTGTGTGGAGGTACATGGGGCACGAGAGGTAATAGGTGAGTGGGGGAGGTGGGGTGTCTCTCCTCTCCCAGACGACGAATCTCCAGCCTAGTTTACACGTTCTGTGGAAGCCAAGCGGAGCTGAGGTTTCGGGCTTGAGGTTTGGTATACGGGCGTGATCTTCCAGTATGAATTGGAGTTAGTGGGGTTGTGTAGGGGTCGGGGGAGTGGTTACATTGCGAAGGGTGTAAGTGTGTGTGTGTGTGTGTGTGTGTGTGTGTGTGTGTGTGTGTGTGACTATGCCGATATTCCTGGCGGATGGTCGCCCTTCTCTCTCTCTCTCTCCTCTCTCTCTCTCTCTCTCTCTCTCTCTCTCTCTCTCTCTCTCTCTCTCTCACACACACACACACACACACACACAAATCGGAAACGTTCTCAATTCAATACTTCCAAGAACTCAGACACACACACACACACACACACACACACACACACACACACACAAAAGCTTATCCGGGAAAAAAAAAAACGAGAACCAAGAACTGAACAGCAGCTTTTCATGAGGCGGGCCTTCTCTCCCCCTCCCTTTAGATTAGGTCACCCACCCAGCCTCACCAGATGGACACGAAGACAATGGCAGCTGACCCACTGACTCTGGCTCCTCCTCCTCCTCCTGAAGAAGGTCATGACGAGGTGTGGGGTGTCCGCTAGAGGAAGAATGCTTCTCCACATGACTTCTCACCACCGCTTTAGAAAAAAAAAATAAGACGTGCAACACCTTGAGTACGACGGTATGACTCTTGAGTACGACGGTACGACAACTTAGATACGACGGTACGACACCTTGAATACGACGGTATGACCCTTGAGTACGACGGTACGACAACTTGAGTACGACGGTACGACACCTTGAGGCCGACGGTACGACAACTTGAATACGACGGTACGACACCTTGAATACGACGGTGTGACACCTTGAATACGACGGTATGACACTTGAGTACGACAGTGCAACACTTTGAATACGACGGCATGACCCTTGAGTACGACGGTACGACAACTTGAGTACGACGGTACGACACCTTGAGTACGACGGTACGACAACTTGAATACGACGGTATGATACCTTGAGGACGACGGTACGACAACTTGAGAATGACGGTACGACAACTTAAAGACGACGGCACTACAACTTGAGGACGACGGTACGACATCTTGAGGACGACGGTACGACAACTTGAGGACGACGGTACGACACCCTGAAGACAACGGTACGACACCTTGAGGACGACGGCACGACAACTTGAAAACAACGGTACGATGCTTTACGTATCCACGGCTGAGGCCGAACGTCAGACTCATAGCACTCAGTGATCGTACCGTCGTGCTAAAAAAAATCGTACCGTCGTCTTCTACGATCGTACCGTCGTCTTGCACGATCGCACCACGGTGAACAAAGACTGAAAAGCACTTTTCCCAACACCTAAATCAGTAATCACAAGGAAGACATAAATGGAACTCAAAGCAAAAAAATAAAAAAAAAAAATTAGGAAGGCGATAATAGAGCAGATAATCTAGACGGTGAGAGTGAGTGAACTAACGAAAATGATGGAGAGAGAGAGAGAGAGAGAGAGAGAGAGAGAGAGAGAGAGAGAGAGAGAGAGAGAGAGAGAGTAACGTTTGCCCCTGGGCGGCCGGCTGAAACCAGTGCAGTCACGGCGCGAAAGTCTGGCCAACGTCAAAGGCCAAACGCTCACCTCACCATCTGATGCCACGACATGCCAACGCCTCCAGCCATTACCATCATTATCATTAATATATACATGTGTGTGCGTGCGTGTGTGTGTGTGTGTGCGTGTGTGTGTGTGTGTGTGTGTGTGTGTGATCATCATCTCCAGGTCTCGTGCATATGTGCCATGGCCGAAGTAGATCTGAGGGACATCCACCGATGCTTGGGTGGGGTCTGGTCAACCTCACGGTGAGGCCAGGAATTCTGTGGTTAACCAACTCTGAAACTTGAATATATAGGAATCATACACATCAAGTAGTGGCGTTATCACTGACTTGATCATAGATCATCAATGTCTGTAAACTCCATGTGTCGCGCGAAATGTGAAGATTTTCAGTTCCTCCTTCTACGTCATCTTCCACAATGTAATCCACATCTCGGCGGCAGGAGTAACGAGTGTCTCTGAAAGGTTGCGGGCTGGCCACGTCGGTCTTCCTCCCCTTAACCTTTCCCCAGCCTTGTCCTGGGAGGAGTTCCACCAGCCACTCCTGCAGCCGCCCCGCCCCCGTGCCCCGCCCAAGCCATTGTCTCCCCTACACCTCCCGATCTTCAGCCCTGACATCACAAAAGGAACCAAGGAAACAACCCGAACATTCCTCCAACACTCTACCATCCCATTACACAACACTCTCCTTCCTATTCCCTTCTTTTTTTCTCCTTTTCCCCCCATTCTCTCTTTCCACCTACACACATCCGAAATTCAAGACTCTTGTTACACTCCTCCAGCAGATGAACCTCGTCAAAGACTTCTGTTATCCAGCTTTCCTACACATCCCATTGTAAATCACAGTTATACCATGACCAGCCTTCTGTAAAACCTCTATCCTCATCATAAACCAGGTTGGCCCTTAGGCTCTCAGTGGAGAAGAGCTATCCAGCAGGGCCCATCGATGGAGACCCTTGATCTCCCACTTCGTCTGCGGGGTGTTGTTCCTCTTGCTCTCAGAGCACTCCTTTACATCGCCGACCCCACCATCTGTCTAGGTGACCCAAGTGATCCTCTGCTATCATGGATGCCTTGTAGACTCCATTTCGTGGGATGCTTAACTTCTTCCACTCTCCTGACGCGGCCAAACCCCCTCCATCAGGTGACATTTGTGTATCATTCTGGACACAATTCCCACCTTCATCTGTCTCGTCTGGGATATTCCTTACGTCAGTCGGAAGGTCCTCCACTCGCCAGCCACAACTTGACTATTTCCATTTGTGTGGTCAAGGTCCACCCGCCTGTGGTGACGCCGCGAGTGAAAAGTCACCTTCGGTGACGTTGTATCACCGTCACTAGACGAAAAATGGGCACAAGCTCGTCTAAGAACTTTCCTCAGGAATTCGACATTACCCTGCTACTGGATGCAGTGCAGCCTTGGAGATGCAGGAGCCCTAATAAAAGGGTCCCCTGGCGATATAACTTCAAGTCAAAGAACACTCCACACTAAACACCCAACACGAAAGCAAATTCTTAACATAACTTGATGAATAATGATCTTGATTTTTCCATGCCACATCTTCCCCCTGCAATAGCAGCAACTCCACCGTAACCACACCTCCCCCTAAAACGACCACATCTCACCCCAGTAACAGCTATATGACACATGCCAAAACATCCCTACCTCTTCCCCCTCCCACCTCTCTAACCACCACGTTTATCGTACGAATACCCCCAAAAATATCGTACTGTAAGGTATCTTCCGCTTCCCATCACCTCAGCCCTGAGCAGTGAACTCCGACCAGACTGACTTGAGAGACGCTTACGATCCACTCACGATCTATGGCTAACGCCAGCAAACTCCTGTGCTCCCAGCAAGCAAGCGACTAGAGATGAAAAAAAAGAACCTTGATTGTACCCTACGTACGTCTTGTTTTGAGCTATGCTTCCGTCTGCTGACTGTCACTTTGTGTGTGTGTGTGTGTGTGTGTGTGTGTGTGTGTGTGTAATTACTATTTGGGTGCAACGGGGAGAGAGTTTAACACTCGTGTTGCCCCGTCTCATAACCTTGTATATGTCTTTATTCTTATGTGATGGTTCCACACACACACACACACACACACACACACACACACACACACACACACACGAGCCTAAGCCATTCATCGACCATCCCCGAGGGAAGGATGAACAGCAGGGTCGGCTGTGGACCAAGTGTAATGAGAGGGAGAATCAAGCAACAGAAAACATTATCAAAATAATTCCATACCCTAACACTGAACCTTCTGTCTCGTACATAAGCTTACAGCACATTCTAAAACAGTGTCTCCATTCCCGCCATCATCACACGCTCATCTCCGCAGACATTAAAGTCATCAAAATCATCGCCATCAGAACGTGTATTGTGTTGTATACACTGACACCACTTTTACTATCATCTTGCACCATTAAGTAATCCTGAACTATAGGAGATAGAATACATAATATAAAGAAGAACGAATATTTGAAAAATACTTATAAATAAACACACACACACAAATATATATATATATATATATATATATATATATATATATATATATATATATATATATATATATATATATATAAACTAACCTTTCTCAAATGGCTATGTGATCAGTTTCTGTTCAAAAGGTCGTTAGCTACATCAAGTCTGACTAATAGTGGATAATTATATTTGAATGCATATGCAAATTTAAAGCGAAAATTATAGGATACAAATTACTAATTGTTGATTTTGCATAGTTTATGGCCAGTTAAGCTGCTGTGAACAATCCTCACAACTGACCACTTGAGCATGGCGGTGTACGACCATTGACCACGGTGGTATGCAACCCTTCAGTACGCCCCTTAAGAAAGTCGACACTACCCTTGATCACGACGGTACGACCCTTGGTATGATGGTCTGGCCTTTTTTTTACCTGACCTTTATGAGTCAGGTCGAAAGGCCAGGGCCATCATATCCATGAGTCGTGCTCAAGGGCGAAAGGAACTCAGTGGGAAGGAAAACCTCCTTACGTAATCTCTCCTCTTTTCTGACTCCTTAACTTCCCATTAGCAATGTAATCCACCGTAGTATGTACAGTAATAATGTACCCTACACCACCGTATCTACCGTGACGTCACCACAGCCATCATGACGTCGTCGACACAGCTACTGTTACCGCACGTAACGTCACCTTGAGTTATACGACATTCAGGCCTCTTAACCCCCTTCCCCCTCCTTCCCTGCCACTGGCTTAGCATGGGGAGGGCATCCAAATCTGAGAGGTTAAATGGAGAGGAGAGAGAGAGAGAGAGAGAGAGAGAGAGAGAGAGAGAGAGAGAGAGAGAGAGAGAGAGAGAGAGAGAGAGAGAGAGAGAGAGAGAGTGATCCAGGGACAAGGTGCGATGGAGTTCAGGGCACAATGCCTAGCTAACGTTGCTCGTCAGCTAGGGACGACAGGGGGGACAAAGATCCCAACCCCTTTGTACCACTCGTGACTCACACCCCAGAAGGTTCCTGGATTACCTGCCTTACGTTCCTTTTTTTTTCATCAATGCACTTGTCTAGGACTCCACCAACTTAATTATGGCAGGAAAGCGACAAAAAGCAATAATGGCTGGCGCTCGGTGCCGTATCTCGGTGAGCGAGCCGACACAGGGCAGAAGCGAGGGAAGATCCTGCTCCCATGACGGACAAAAACCTGTTAACTTTGAGCCAGCCAATGGCGCGGCGGAGGATGATAGCGGGCTGGGCTCCGGGCCAATAGGAGGGCAGCAGCCGCGGAAGGAACAGGGTATAAAACTGCCGACGGGCGTCCATCCTGCGTCAGTAATATCCCCCAAGACGTCCACATCATGAAGCTCCTGGTGGGTGCTGAAGTGTTGGTGTTCGTGTCTTCTGTTCAGAGTGTGGTGTGTGGCGAGGTGTGAAGCGCTAGCAGAGTGGCCAAGTGGTGGTGTCAAGGCGCGCGGCGTGTGTGTGTGTGAGTTTATACAAGACCGACAAAGAAGGCTATACGACAGTCATGTGAACAAACTCTGCCATCACAGGGCTTGCTTATTAAGAGTTCCATTCTAGTGTGATATTATGTGGCATAGGATGGATGCCGGGTCCGCCTTTGTTCGCATCCATTTTCTAGCTGCATTATATATATATATATATATATATATATATATATATATATATATATATATATATATATATATATAATGCCAATGTCCGTCGTTAGTAACCATTACGCAACTGCTCAGGCCATCGCAAGATATCTGGCGTATCGTACGCTCGTCATTTTAGTTAGCCTTACGCAAAATTTTACTGATGGCAACATAAGGGAAAAGATTTCCCGATAATCATGGGACTAAAAGTCAGAACCACTGAGTGAATAAGTTATCCCTCATTCGTTCGTTTCACGGGCGTACCGGTACGCCTAGCTCGTACCTAATATCGGACACAGTGTAAACATCAAACACATTCCCTCAAAGAATGATGTGATATTCAATATAAACAAAGACTTCAACCATTTGCCAACGATAACCTAGTTAGTTTACCTGACACCACGTACGATTACTGTACGATGTAATAATACTTTGATACCAAATGTAAGAGGAGGGAAGCTTAGCCTCCACTCTGGGTACAACGCTTTAATTCCCCAAGAAGTGTTTTCTAGCTATTTGGAAAGAGTTGTTCCTACTTTGATAGTGTAAGTGCGCTCATGACTGATTTCCACCCAGATAAATATCGCCAGGTGCGAGCATCGCTGACACGCCTGATCCACTGTGGTTCCTTATTCATAGCTAGGCTGGCCACTGTACCTGTTCTATTTGTGACATGTTAAGACACAATCATTGTGTATCTGTTCTATTTGTGACAAGTTAGACACAATCATTGCATCATCTAAAATTTTATTTGACAATGAGCCTGCGTCTCTGGTTATGGTTATACGGGCTAGCAGTTTAGGGGTGATGATGTGTCGACACTGTAGGAAAAAACATCTCAGTTCAAGGACAATGTCTAAACATCACTAAACGGCTTCATGTTAAGGATGTACAAATGATCTCGGGGACTTTACGAGCAGAGTGAAAATCATAGAGTATGATGAATATATATTATGTGATCCTGTCTGTAAATGACTATATATTGCACGAATATCAATGCATAATTAATGGACATGATACGAAATATAAAGACACCTTTTACGGCATCTCCTGCCCTTTGGTGGATAAATAGCTTCCTGGCGTATTCATAAATGGGGAAAGTACATTATTGAGCATAATATCACAGGCACCGTGGGGTGGGTGAATGGATTCGCTCATTGCAGGCTGAAGAGATAACACGTTTGGGATGAGCATTGCCGCTACAGTATTGCACAGGTCCCGAGGCTGAACCGCTGTTTTGTACGTCCTTTACCATATACGTCACTCATGTTTTCATCAACAACATCCCCACACATGAGTTTCATACACTCTTGCAAATTCAAAACCTCAAGTAAAACATTAACTAGTATCATCCCTTTTTATGCATTTATCAGTTAAAGAGCTTCTTCACAAGACAGTCCCAACAATCATTTACCACACGTACAACACACTGCTTAAACGTCTCATTCACTAAAACACAACACAAACTCGTTGGAGCGAGACAATTAAATTACCGCAGAAACTGCCGATGTCACGGCATGTCGTCATGACCTTTACCTCTCTGTTTAACCACAGCGAACCCTTACCTTCACAAATATATCAGTATATAATGACAGACGGCCTTCTCACAACAGTTATAACCTTAGCTCAAAACATACGGGGGTCAGAGAGTGCCATATAGGGATGAGAAACGGGTAGAGGAGTAAGGGTCCATTATGGTACATGGGCTTCTACTCTTTCCTTGGCGTCAGGTGTATGGGTGAGGCGTAGGCGTGCGCGGTTAATCAACGTTGAGAACCTACAGAAACCATATAGCCTTTATTCACCATATATAACGGGTTTTCTTTTTATCAAGGCAGAGATCAGTTAATGAATAATCCCTTAATAAAATTCAGTTATATATCCGCAAGGGTCAAATGATCATCGACAAATCGCCCCCGTTAGATGTGGCTTTCAGTACACAAATGTCACGCTGGTGCCTCGGTGTCTCATGCTGGCATCTGTGCGTCACGCTGGTACCTCCACGCGTCACCTTGGTACCTCAGAGTGTCACGCTCGTGCTCATAACTCAGTGTGTCAGGCGTATGATTCACCGTGTCACGCTGGTACCTCGGTGTGTCACGCTTACACCTCATGGCGTCACGCGTACACTCATGGTGTCACGGGGTAAAATTATTTAGCTCTCAGACAGAGCAACATGGGAAACATATCCTTCATTCCTTCGTGCCATTCATGCTTTGTTTTATGAACAATCATTCTGTGCGAGGAGTGTGTTCTTGCCCCCCCCCTCTCCGTTATAATTACACAGGAAATACAGTAATTATATATATGGTACACCTACATCTTCTGAATACGAAAAACCTTATTAGCCAAGTCCTTGTTCTTGGGTTCTGTCGGAGACACACTACAATGAAGTGATTCGACCTTGTTAGGGGGTCGGTGCTGTTCTCACTTCTGGGGAGGCTTTAGCTTCTACATACTCAGTCCAGTCCAAAGTAATGCGACTTGCTAACTTTCCCAATCTGACCTCAGAAGTAGACCTACTCATCCTAAGCCGTAGTTTCGGTGGTCTCATTCTACAGGTATTACTTAGGTTTTGGCAGGTTATGTGCCCCCTTCATTAGCTCGGTCAAGTAATACTCGGCAAGCTAATGTGTTATATCATTAGCTACTGCGTTATAGTAATATTGTGTGAACGTTAGCAACTCGAAGGTGGAACACTGTGAAGTTTGTTTCCTCTCCACGGCTAAGCTTTGGAACTCTATCTTCACATGGCTTTCCTAGTTACGAAACCTGACAATACTTTCTTTAAAAAAAAGTGTTTGCACTTGCTCTAAAACTCAGAGGTTATTCATTTTTCTTCGCCATTTTAGCCCTTTTTTATGTTTCATTTTTGACCTGGCATTAATGAGAATTGTCCATGTCTGGAGCCTCTGACTTAGAGAAGCATTTTCAAATCTGTGTATAGAACGTAGTGTAAACTCCGTTTTCATTATCTACGTTGCCATTTTCTAATCTACTTTCCCCGCGGCACAAGACATGTCAAAAACCATATGACGAACAATCCAGACCGTGAGGAAGTTCGTGCTAGAAAAAAAAAAAAGCATCTTTCTCTTCACGCTGAGAGAAGACCATCAGAATTGTCTCGTGCCACAGTATATATATCCGTTCTTGTCACAGGTCGTTCGATTAGCATCCGTGTTCGTCCGTGAGGGCAGAGAGAACTATAACCGAGTCGTAATTTATTTCAAAAACTTTAGGAGGAAACTCCCCCTGGGCAGGAGTTGAGGAGCTGTCCTACACGCCCTAACGTACATAACCACGTCCTCCTCCCGCCCCATGTATTAATAAGGGCCTATACAGCAACGCCCTCCAGCTACGTAACACCAACGGGTACAAAAAAGACCCAAGACGCGCCCAACGGGATGGTTCTATTACGCCCGCAGAACGATACCTCAGCTCATAATGTCTTTGCTGGCTGGTGACAGAGAGGGAGAGAGAAGTAGCACACGTGTGAGGCGGAGGACATGATGCTCTGGTGTGGGAGTATACGTGAGTGTCCTTGTGTGTGTGTATGTGTGTGTAGCCTGCTTCTGTGTCTTGGGAATTATCGCCCTTGTGTGTTCACATGAACGTAACCGTGTGTGTGTGTGTGTGTGTGTGTCCTTGAGACTAGCTGCCTGTGTGTCATGTGTATATAACCGCCTGTATCAAGGCCAATACATTTACGTGTGTATCTAAACACTGTCAATAGTCTATTGAACATCCTGTATCCTGCTCACAGATGAACACTTGTGGGTAAGTGACGGTGTGAGTTGCAGGAGGGGGACAAGGAGGCACAATGAGCTACAGGAGCTGCTTTTCCAGAACCTGCGTTGTGAGGGGTTATTTTCTGTGGCTCTGGAGGACAAAACACATCAGTTAGACTCCCACTATCATCAGTGCTTGTCCCCCGTCCTGTGCTGGACTTCCACTGGTGAGGGTTCCTACCTGGCCTAGGCTGGGGACGGCACCCATGGGTGAGGGTTCCTTCCTGGCCTGGCTGGGGATGATACCCACTGGTGAGGGTACCTTCCTGGCCTGGCTACGGACGGCAGCCACTCGAGGTTGGCGGGGACGCTTTTCTGACACGAACCTTGAACCCCATCTTACCCTCCCTCTCCCTCAACCACCCTCTCCTCCTCCTCCACAACTCATCACCGACATTTATCTATTCCTCTTTTCTTACTGATGATTCTTATCCTCTACTCACTCCAGCAGCAGAGATATAGTTCAGATTTTCCTCGTCTCTTTCAGACTTGTATGTTCTCTGAAGTTATATTCTGCATTTAATATTTTACGTGTATTGCTCTACGACACTTTCTGCCTTTACCATTTCTTTGATAGTATGTTCAGCACGTAATGTGATGAAACCCGATATATATATATATATATATATATATATATATATATATATATATATATATATATATATATATATATATATATACATATATGCAGCAACCAGCGCGTTCAGGGATCCTTCCCGAGCCACCGTTACGACCAGTCTAAAAATATCTGAGAATCTGGCCCCCCGGACCTGCACCACAAGCAACCCGGGTAACGGTTAGGATCTCCTGGAAGGGTTTCCTCTTCACCCCCTCCGCCGCTGGTACTACTACTCCTCCTCCTGGTGGCAGGTTATCCCTCAAGGTCGCCCGCCGCTCGCTCCTCCTCTTTTTATGGCCTTTAGCTGTTTCGCTCCAGCCGAGATTCCGGGTCAGACCGTGGGAATGGTCCCGTGATTTTCAAAGGACCTCTGATTACGTGTCTCTTCATAGGACCTTTGGTGAAAGGCGTGTTTCTTCCCTTAACGTAATGGAGGTCTCCTCTTCGAGTCTTTAAGGCATGCCTTACACACGTCCTCACCTGTTTATCAGCGGCTTTCCCTTCAACCTTACAAAGTCTCGCGTGGACAATGGGACTAACTCCTTGTCGAAGGTCCAAATCTATGAGTGGAACTCTCTCATTAACGCAAACTGTGAACGTTTACCCAATGCCCCAAGTTTGCACTTTGTTCCCTCGTATAAACATACAGAGGTCGGAAGTGCACATCTATTGAAGGTAAAGAGACGAGAGACTGCAGCAGGAATTCTGAATTCGACTTTACACTAAACCTGGTGTTGCCTCACCTCCCTTGGGGCACCTCTTACGCAACACCCCACGCTTATTATTGGGTAGTGTTATCATACTGCCCTCCCTCCCCTTCTCTCTCTCTCAGTTTTTAGAAACGGTAAACAATACCACCACTGCTGACCGAACCACCCCCCTCCCTTTGTACACCTTCAGTGATGACCTTTCGCTCCAGGAGGAAACACGAACGCTGGAAGGAAACTTGGCATGACCACTCCTGACCAAACTTTCTCCCTCTGTTGGGGGGGGGTCGGTCTCTTGAAGGTAATGGCTCTTGTGCAACCTGACAGAGTCAACTCCTAACTTGTCTATCGGGTCGAGTCGGGTCTACACACCAGGAGTCCCACCTCGCCATCCCCCTGGTTGAACCATGTGGGCAACTCCTTTTTCACGTGATGTCTGGTTGGATTCCAATCCTGTTGCTGAGACGTTCGTGATCTATGTTTCCACCCAGTTGCCAATATTTTGACGTAGGTGTTCAGACCTACCCGCTACCCGTCACATCCCGCATCACCTGTCGGATCCACTCCCGTCCTGGGAGGCACATTTCCACCTCCTTGTCCCCAGGTAACAGGGTCGTGTGACCCCGCAGGACACGCTCCGAGCCGCCGTGGTCCCCCAGGCTGACCTTAGGTCAACCCTGTCGAGCTCACATTACAACACAGGTCATCACGAGAGGGATAGGGTGTTGCTGGGAAGGGAGGAAAAGGAGAGGGAAGGTAGGGACACACAGAATGAAAGGGAAGATGATTCGAGCGGTGAGGCGAAGGACAGTGCCGTCTCCAGACCAAAGAGGAAAGGAGGGAAGATGGTGAGAGATAGGAGGAAGGAAGGAGGGAATAAAAGAGAATACACTGAGTAACAGGAATGTTGAATGTTCCTCCCTCACCCACGTCCTGACAACCATGACCCCCTGTACAACAATGTCTCGGTACAAGTGAGGTACGTAACAAAAGCCGTTTCTCAGTCTTTACTGCCACCTGTAAATAAACAGGCACAAGTTTATATTGAAATCCTGTATTGGCTAATGTCACACCAGCAAAACAGAACAATTTGCCATTCTAATACGCCAGGGGCTAATATCAATGTTAAGACTTTGTATTCTATGTGTGCTTTTCTGAATACTGTTCAGGGTTTGCGTCTCTCTCTCTCTCTCTCTCTCTCTCTCTCTCTCTCTCTCTCTCTCTCTCTCTCTCTCTCTCTCTCTCAACTTTCTAATCTCTGAATCTCAGGTGCACATTCAGAATAACCTGTTGCCGGACTGCGAACCACTGCGATGAGTAAACGACAAGAACCAAGAAGGGGTCGCTAGTTGCGTCACACCGCTCGCTATCGGGCACCAGATGCGGTAATAACAATGCACCAGGGAGGATTGGAAAGTAATCTATTGGGTTGGGTGGGGTTCAGTGACTTGCTGGTAAGTGTCGGGTGGGTGACTCCGGCGGGCTATACCCGAGAGCATTAGGTCAAGAACAGTATAAAGTGAGGGGAGTTTACTGAGGGTGAAGACAGAGAGGACAGCCCAGCCTCCTGCAGAAGGAGGAACAGTGAAAGTGGACCTAGGAGGTGATCACACCTCACGTTTCATCACAATGGACGTATATGGACACTAGCAAGGTTAGGTCTAAGTAACGTTAAGGTGAGGACTGGAAATAGAGAGAGAGAGAGAGAGAGAGAGAGAGAGAGAGAGAGAGAGAGAGAGAGAGAGAGAGAGAGAGAGAGAGGTGTTAAGTAGGGTTTAAGGATGTATGTACACTAGCAGGGTGCAGGGTTTGCCAAAATAGGGAAACAGAAAGATGAAGCTGTGGGATTGAAGGCATAGAGTAGGGTGGCAGGGTGAGAAACATGGAGAAGATAGGGCGGTGACCGTAGCAGATACGCTAGTGGTAATCCGAATAAGGGAGTTTATTTAGCAGAAGGCAGAGGGAGGCACGAGAGGTGATGAGAGGTCAAGGCATTGATGGAACGAGGGCCCGGCATCACCAGGGGTGAAGAAGGTTGAGCAGGCAGCATCTGCAGAAGAGGAGGAGGAGGGAAGATCTGGCGGTGACCTTGCCTCTCTCAGTTTTTGCTCTGCAGCGGTGAAAGTTGTAGCCAGTGAGGAGGGTGTGGGTCGGCCGGTGATCCCCAGTAATACTGTCCCACCTCCTGCCCGCTCTTGGCCTGAGTACTGCTCTCCCTCTTGCATAATGCACCAACCAACGCAAGAAGAAAAACGCACCGACCAACACAAGAAGAAAAACGCACCGACCAACACAAGAAGAAAAACGCACCTACCAACATAAGAAGAAAACGCATCGACCAACACAAGAAGAAAAACACACCGACCAACACAAGAAAAACGCACTGACCAACACATGAAGAAAAACGCACCAACCAACACATGAAGAAAAACGCACCGACCAACACAAGAAAAACGCACCGACCAACACAAGAAGAAAATCGCAATGACCAACACAAGAAGAAAATCGCACCGAACAACACAAAGAAAAACGCACCGACCAACACAAAGAAAAACGCACCGACCAACACAAAGAAAAACACACCGACCAACACAAGAAGAAAAATACACCGACCAACACAAGAAGACACGATGTCACACTTAACCCCTCTTGACCCACCAGAACATCCTCCCCATCTTCTAGAGTCGTGGGGGCAACAGAAATCCCAAAAACAATTTTGAGATTCAAAGCAAAATATGAAAAAAGTGTAAAACTCGTATACACTAATTTACATAGCGGCGATAAGAGGCCTTGGATGAACTATACAAACAGCTTTAATAACTCAGGTTTGGCGGGCGTCGGGATGAGTAAACATAACTCATAGTTCTATCACAAGGGCGGCCATATATGTAGTGAAATTATACCAACTGAAGGTGTTCAAGTTTTTTTCCTTCGTCTTCCCCGTAAGGTCGTTCTAACTAGACGTTGATGTCCTTAAACATCCCGGCAGTGGATAAGGATCGAGTCCAAATCAACCAACAAAACGATTCTCTAAAGGCACGATAACACCAGGAAAAAAAAAGCAAGCCGGCAACCAAATTTGGCTACTATACACGATTACGTGTATATGTGAAAGAAAACGAGTTCGATCGGGACAAAGATTCTATATTGGAGAGAGAAAAAAAATCACCCGTGGCCTCACCGAGTAAGCCTGTTAAATGCGCACACAGGAAACACCAACGCAAAGGTGACCTGTGGAAGTTGACAATCAGGAAATACAGGAATTATTCAATAGAAAGTGGAAGTGTTCTGTCCCATGGCCATGTCGTACGCCCCTCCCCTCTGTATCTCGAAGGGTTTTATCTGAGGCGTTACAAACACGATTTATAAACCTTTCACTTGTTGATAGCTTACAGAGCAAAGATTTTACAGAATTTCACATTCTTGAAATCATACTTTCATTCATTTTTGATATGCTCAGAGGCTGGGGTGTCTAAAACCTCTTCTTTTCAATTAATCTTTAAGTATAGTGGTAACGCCTCCGTCGGGGAGTTGCCGAACACCACTGGTTACCCTTCAACATTAGAAAACATTGTGGCAGGTGTTGAACGCGGTAGAGATTCGCGGTCAGCAGGACTCGCCCTGAGGAAGGTGAAGCATCACTTCCTGACCTGCATACCACGTGAACTCTGCCAGGGGAACGCTTACTGACCTCAGACCACAACGTAGCCAAAGTTAGTATATATAGCAGACCAGCCAGCCACAAGAGAACCGATCGTTAATGTTATTTCATTTTCTCCACTTCGAGCGAAGCTGTGAATTTCTCCACTTGCAATAACTGAGTCTACTAACGCCTATGAGGACGCCAAATCAATCCTAGTTGTATTTCTTTCCCTCTAATTCCATAAAATCATTCTACCTAAATCTACAAGACTTTGCATGGGGCATCATACTTTTACCATCTTGGTTTCCATAAAGAGAAATTTGATTAAGGAACGACTCCACGGCTATGCTTGGTACGATGTCAGTGGATAACGAGCCAGTGCGGCTGCCTTCCCACATGCCGTGCTAGTTCGCTTGTGCGGGCACGATTTCAGTTGCGACACCAACTTTACTTTCCTGCGCCAAATCGTCGGATGTTGTATGATGGTTACTACCATTCTTGCAGAGGAGTGAAAATATGAAATGTTCATAATTAATCATAATCATATAACCTTACGATCCCTTTTATGGGATTTCTGCAGCCTCAAGGCAGCGATAGAAGCAGTAGCAAGGAAAGCGGGAACTACTTCGAGTGGGAAGTTTTCGATGCAACTTGACCTCTTCTTCCACTGAAAATAATAATATATAATAATATATATATATATATATATATATATATATATATATATATATATATATATATATATATATATATACCTTCACTTACACTTTTGGGAAGATCTGAACCAACATGTAGCCTAGGAGTAACTTAACAAGTTCCCATATTTACATACGATACGTAAAAATGAATTATGTCTCGGTGTGGTTAAGTAACCTATGGATTTCTTCCCCTTTACAGATCGTCATGTTGGCGCTGGTGATGGCGGCCACGGCCCAGTTCAACCAGGTGAGTTTGGGGACCACTTGCATGGTAGGGTGGGTGGATGGGGGGACGACGACGGTCGGGAGGCAAAACTAAGGTGGCAAGAATCAGGCTGGAGACGGAAAGTGCTCATGGGGTGAGTGAGCTTGCTGCGTTCTGAGGATGAGGCAAAGTGTTAACTGCAGACAGAGGGAGAAAGAGTGAGTGGCAATGGCACCTACTTTAAGTACTTTCAGAACGGATTTTGCCAATGAGGCTAGGCTAGCTGACTAGCGCAAAGCGCTAACCTCTAGAGAGAGAGAGAGAGAGAGTGAGAGTGAGAGTGTGTGTGTGTGTGTGTGTGTGTGTACTGCTACATACCCTAACCATTCTTTCCATCCTCCCTCCCTCCTTCCAGGGCAGCTTCCGCCAGTCGTTCCCAAACAACCGTCGCGCCTTCATCCGCTTCGATGACGACTTCGACGACTTCTTCGACGACATCGACGATGACGATTCGCTGGAGGACCTGTACGAGGACCTTTACGACGACGACGCCGACGACCGCGCCGAGGCTCGCGCCGCCCTGACGCGTCTGAGGGCCTCCGGGGCCATTACAGGGAACGCCTTCAGGAACAACAGGTTCATCACTAACAGGTGAGGCGGCTCGCTTACACGCTTGATCTGCCCGCTCGCTTACACGCTAGATCTTCCCGCTCGCTTACGCGCTCTGTCTGTCTAGACGCCCACTCAGTCACTAGATATTACCTGTTCATATAAGGCTACTTCCCCTCATCTGGCTACTTGTGTACATATCAGATAAGGCTCCTTCCTTAAATACTTCATAAGGCTACTTTCATACAACTTCGGCAAGGATACTTTCTTGCTTACAAGACGAATAAAATTTTTGCTTGCATAACATGTAAGACTATCGGCTTACATGCTAAATAACGGTACTTGCACACCACACACTGCCTGCTAACATACTAGATAGGGCTACTTCTTTAAATACTAGATGGGGCCACTTATGTACATACTAGATGGGGCCACTTATGTACATACTAGATGGGGCTACATTTCTACGTATTAGATAGGGATGCTTGCTTACATACTAGATGACACATTGTTGAGATACTTACTTACACACCTATAAGGATGCTTGCTTACACATTACATCAACATACTTGCTTACACACTCGATCGAGATACTAGGTTACAAACTAGATAAGGCTTCTTGCTCATTAGATTATTACACAAGGCGATTCATATTAACACCCCAGTATCAGTATAACTTCCCATTTGTATCATAACTGTTCTATTCAAATGAATAATCACACGCCGAACGCTTTTTCCTTTTTTTTCAATAATCAATCCTCTCTCATCTTCGCTTCTAGGAGAAACAACGGGTTCAGATCCACAGGCTTCACCAACAGAGGCTTCGTCAACCGATTCAACAACAACAATAACAACAACAACAGGGCCGCCTCCACCAACACCCGCTTCAACAACGCGAGACCCAACACCCGCTTCGGCAGCACGAGACCCAGCAACGGCTTCGGCAGCACCTTCAACCAAGCCCCAGCTCCGACCCCGAGTCCGAACCGCTTCAGGCCTAACTTCAAAAGTAACATCAACACCTTCAACCAAGCCTTCAGATCCTCCCCAACCAAGAGACCCTTCCCTCCAACACCAAGTTCACCAGCACCTCCGTCAATAGCATCCCCACCGGGAGAAGCAGCAAGACGGCCACAACCTCGTCCTTCAAGTCCCTACCCTCAGGGTTCAACTGGCCCGGTGGTAACGGCTACTTCTTCAGCATGAGCACCAATGGTGGCAAGCCAGTGACCTACTTCATTCGCTACGATGACTAAGATACCACAGGCAAAGACCAACCATTATTTCATGACGAAAGGAAGTCTCATTATAATAGTTACAAACACACCTGTATTCTTTTTACAATGAGAAATCTAATGTAAGAATTTCATTTCAGATTACGATTCTCAGAAAGCCTGGAGTAAGTGTTGGTGAAAAATATTTGCTCTCAAGGTCATGTATGTACGTATTTACATTAATCACATATGCGTGTATGGGTCTTATATTTCGTAATTATATATATATAATGTGGATGTTAGAATGAAGTGATCCATTTCTAAATTATAAGTATCGTTTAGGTTCCTCAAATCAAACTTCCCATAGCATTCTTCATAAAGTTTACATTTATATTACGTATTTAATTCTTTGAATATATATATATATATATATATATATATATATATATATATATATATATATATATATATATATATTCCTTATATGACCTCCTATCACCTCCTGCAGACCACAGTGTGGAAGTCCACTCATACACAGATGACCTTCACCACCGTATATACTCGCCAGGCAACAAAAATATGCAACATTACATCATTCAAAACGGAGTGTCTCCATTCTCACAAACATCCAGTCACCACCCCTCTTAACCCCACACAGACAGACACAAAGCCAACCTACACCCTCCCGTAACCCTGAATAGTCAGGTATTTCAACTCAATAGAACTCCAACCATGATGGACATCACGTACAATATAAATGGGCTTGAATTTTACTCCCTACACGATAAAGACTAACATAAAACGCCATAAGCAAACTAAACGCCCTCTGAACACTTGCTAGCACCAGTTCTGGACGAGAAAAAAACTATCCATATGATTCCATCCGCTACAACCTAAACTATGCCCCACTTGCTCGGGTCATCCATCACCAAATGCAAACATAACATGCAAAACCATACAAATAGGGCACTCAGTCACTGACTGCATAATTAACAGAAACACTCAACAACGAAACAAAAATACTTCCCGTACAATATCATCACAATATGTTTGGAACTCAACTGTCTGCAACATCAGACCTGTCCCACCTACCAGTCAATGACCAGCCCCCAAATATAAACAAAAGCTCATTCCTGCCTCACATTTCAGCAACTGATCTTCCCCTACTAACATGAAACTGACACAGAATATACACACCGTAATGACTCGACAAGCACTAAACTACAATTCTCCCAACCTAGCCTTAAACTCCAATCAAACAGACATATATATATATATATATATATATATATATATATATATATATATATATATATATATATATATATATATATATGTGTGAAACTACACTTCTCAGGCACGTACCAGTTACACTTTATCGTCTGTGTTCTGGACACCATCCATTTTCATTACAAACACAGATTCCATGAATCGCAAGACCCTGATTCGACTTCCATACTGAAAACACAGAACACTTACTCCTAAACTGTCCTACGCTAACCTCAAACATGCTAGCAGACAACCCTACACTTGTTGATCTGTGGTCCCACACGGAGAACATGACCAAACTTCCTAAATGCTGCGGGAGCCGTATAGAACTGAATCCTATGACAGGATATATATATATATATATATATATATATATATATATATATATATATATATATATATATATATATTGACAAACCATAGGACCCCTTTTTAAGTTAATCACTTTAATAAAACTTTAAATTATGATAAACCAATTTTTTTTCCTCAAACCATTTCATTTCTGTCCAATGCTGCCTTATTCTGAAACACTAGCTACATGTTGCCATTTGTAGAGTGGCGATGATTAGAAAATAAATAAATCTTTCAAAAACACGCATGGAAATACTGAGTAAAGGGGAAGGGTTCCACCAAATGAAACAAAGATAGCAAAGGAAATGTCAACTGACATCAAAGACCGTTCATAACTTGTGACGGTCATAATGTTCACTCTGGTTCGCAAAAACCATGTTTCGCTTTTATATATATATATATATATATATATATATATATATATATATATATATATATATATATATATATATATATAAACAAAAATATATGAAACAAAACTACAATGAGAATCAAGCCGCAACTACAACAAAAGGATTGAAGGTACTATACCACGATTACTGGGAAAGTGACATCCACATCTAGGCAAAAGGATTCATTTCAGTCATCTCAAAATCTAAATTTATCTTAAGATCTTAATTCGTCCCGGGCGTCGCATGTAACCAAAAATAGCGGCAATTCGTAATTCACAGTTTTCTTGTTTGTAATTCATAGTTTTCTTTTCTGTCATCTACCTATACCTATATCACTGACGTCTGTTATAAGAATTATTCATTCTGAAGTATACCTTCGCTATACATGCTGAAAGATTATATAGCATTGTGGGTTACTGAATATCAAAGTTAGAATAATCTTTCCCAGTTGTTGGGGTTTTGGACTATCAACTACCTGGGTCATTAAGACCATCAGCAGTAACTTATAACCAACAATCGAAACACTGTCATCACTTGGAGTTCAAAATTATTCTAATAAGCATACATGTGGCATATATGACAACCCACCCTTGCGGATAGCGCTGTGACCAAAATTCCTTAGTTGCACAGAGACAGATGGTTCGAACGTCACCCCCAGCATCTACTGGAGGATTTAAGTATTTTCTATTTCATATACTTGAACCATGGTACAATAAAAGATGATCAAGCATTTACAAGGTGTGAACACACTGCAATGTCACACATCCTACACGCCCTACTAAACTACAAGATACACTTGACATAGTTTCCCCTGAATAGTGATGTCTTTGCGGCTACACTTTTTAGGTGCCTAAACAAACGTAATATAATGTTGTCCATGACTAGTCATTAGCCTACAACGAAAGCAAAAGTACTCCTACGGGACACATGATAGACTGTAACCAATCACCACAAATTCGCACAACCAGCTCTGTCCATTCCCAGTCTTTTAACTCTAAAAGAGCAGCCACGGCTTCCTTTACAACTCCCTCCTATATGACTGTGGACACAACACATCTGTTTCTCCCAAATTCGACCCGAAACCATCCAGTTACCCTGCGGTTGTATTAATACCAGGCCTATTCTCACTTGAGTGGAGAAACCGTGTATGTCTATATACAATATATTCAGCCTCGTTTACGTCAGTCATATCATGCATAGTTCTCTTCTAGGTTACATATCGCGCACTTACATCTATCCACCTCACTGCATATCACCTTAATCATGTGCAGAAACAACATACATTTCAGCTACGTGCATCACTGTCAATAAATGTATACGGCGTTTATACTAATGAATAAATACCTTTAATGCGACGGCATATTCCTCTGTCTCTCCAGTTCTATGAAACACTTTCCTTGGTTCCATAAAAATATGGCAAAATCTATAATCCGCTTTTACAAAATGGCTAGTCACTTAAGTAGCCGATGCCTCGAATAACCTTTAAATGAATTAAAAAAATTTTTTTGCATTCAGGTGTGATTTAGAGTCCAATATTTAGATCCGTAAAATATTCATTATGCGTGATATCGACAAGAGGGGTAATTACTTTTCATTATCTCAAAAATAATGATATTCTCTCAGCCCTACAACAATCGTCACGACCTGGATTCGCTTGTGATTTTTCCGTCATATATATATATATATATATATATATATATATATATATATATATATATATATATATATATATATATATATATATATTTTGCTTTGTCGCTGTCTCCCGCGTTTGCGAGGTATATATGAAGACCTTTTTCAGCGACTACAATAAGCTACATGAAAACTGATTTTGCATTTTCCCCAATGAGCATTTTTTTGTTCACAGTTACACCTACTTCCTATACACGAAACACCCATCATTACCTACTCATTAGTCATAAATAAGAACTATAGCAAAGTGGCAGGTCACCAGCTTATTCATGCATCAGAAAACTGGGTTGTCTGTAATATCTCCTTACGTCCTAGGTTCTAAATCCCAATAGAAAGTGTAAACTAACCATAAAACAACCAAAATATGCATAAATTTAAATACTCGGATAAAAAATCAATTGGACATATAGATGCCTTTTGACTTCTCAACTCAACCTTACTACAGCTCGATTGGTATGGATGTTGTGGCAAGTGGGTTAATGGCCACCGTATTTCAACTTAACAGACTCTTTCCACCACTTTTAATCATTTCCTGTTAAGCAATGACCCAGTTGTGATACGGAAGCCGACGTTCGGGTACATCACTTTAACGCCACCACTCTTTCTACTTATGAAATTGGACGAAACTGTTATCATTACATCCCTCATACTTAGTCAAACTATTTTGAACGGCGGTGAGTAATTTGGAGTATTTTGCCTTCTAACCAACAAAAATTAATGTGATGGTGAGGAGGGGGTGTGAAGACCAGGGAAAGTGTGGGCTCAAACAACCCTCCCTAATATCGTTCAGTTTCAAAGGATAATAATAATGTTAATAATAATAATAATAATAATAATAATAATAATAATAATAATAATGTTAATAATAATAATAATAATAATAATAATAATAAAGATAATAATGATGATAATAATAGTAATAGTTATAATAATAATAATAATAATAATAATAATAATAATAATAATAATAATAATAATAATAATAATGAAATCTCTCAAACCATGCAGCACCGGTCTAAATCAATCTACTCTAAGACAGAAAAATCACAATTTCTTGAGTTGAATGAAAAATAAGTGGCTGGCTAAACTGATATATTTTTGTCACATACAGCCAAAAGGGACTTAAATACTAATGCCCCTTGGTGCTAAGCAATTTCATATATCTGATAAATCTTAAGCAGATCTGGAAAATATACTTGTACAATACAGATGGTCGAGATAAATAAAGTAAGAGCTCGGGTAAAACAGACCTGTGAGAACCAACCTTTATAATAAAGAAGTGCGAAGGGAGACTTACTTTTTACATTTCTAAGATATGCTACAGTGTAAGCAATTTATGTCAAACTATAAAAGGCTGATACATAATACATTTACATTTAGGTAGGCATACTTAGTTTCTTTTAAGCATATTTAGTTGCTTCTAGTATGCTAGGTTAGGATATGCTTAAAGTAACACAGCTATTGAAAGAAGTTTGACACAAACTTACTTATAAAACCCATGTAAATCAAAATAGGAAAAGTTATGAAGCAATGACTTACCTAGGTTCTCATCTGATAGAAAAGCATGGTATAGCTTCCTCTGGCCTGATGGCGACTATCACGGTTCCCACTCTCATGGACATATAGCATCATCCATGTACTATGAGACTGACAGTTTTCGTTCACGAACTCCATATCTTCACCACTTCAATTGTCAATTCACACACGCTGCTTTTATGTCTTACATCAAAGGTCAAGACGATAAATCACTCCAACAGTTCTCCTCAGGTTACTTGTATTCTATGTCCACTTCCAATCCAAACCGTATCAAACCACTGACAAATAATCACTCACTTGCTTTGATTTGGCCTGAACTTCTGATTGAGTCGTGTAGGCCAAAAACCAACTTCTGTTGAACAGATTAATGAAAAATATGACATTTGGTTTCTCTTCCTCTTCACCCACTACCACAGTCAACACTGAGGCCGGAAAACGTTGTTCCACAAACGTTGTTTACAGCTCTGACCTCGTTACGCCAATGACCGAAACTTACTTATAAAAGTCTTACAAGAAGTTTAATTCTTCCCTATATTACAGTGTAAGTAGAAGTGGACACATTCTTTTTTTTTTTTCAATCTCATTGCTGGATACTATTCAATCATTTCTTTTAGTGACTTATCTGAAATTCATGGGTTGATTCTTATGTATTTCAACAGAATGTGTCCAAATGACTTTTATCTTTCAACAATATGTTTGCATTTATTTATGTAATTTCAGACTCGAGTTATGCATCATGGGGGAGGATGTTCCACAGCGTTCTATTAAATGTTGGATAAATGATACTACGTAGTTTTACGTAGAGTAGTATGATGTGTATATAGCTTAAAAAGCGCCCTGTTACGTATAACTCTCAGTCGATAAGTTCACATTATAATGGGGATATGATGTACTTCAGCCACTTATGTTAATAAAGTACTATGACTTGGGTAACTATTATACGCCTTGGCAGTAACGAAAGTATAATACAGGACTTACTTTGAATGTGACGAGTTTTAGTGTACTTTGGCTACACGACAGGAATAATACACTGGTCTAATGGCAGGATGTAATGCGCTTCAATTTATATGACTCGATCAGGCATAGTGAAATGGGAGATATTTTAGTTTTGAACCTCGTATGGTCGTCTTTGTCTCGTGGATCATACAATACTTAAGGTCTTTTTACCCACTTATCTCGTGGATCAAACAATATCTAAGGTCTTCACCCACCGTAACATACTAAGTTTCAACTTGTCATAAATCGTTTTCGATCTACCTTACAGACACTCTACTTTGTATCATCTACTGTTGATAATGCACATTTTGAGGTCTTTCTACGGTATATGATTTAATAAATTATATATATATATATATATATATATATATATATATATATATATATATATATATACACATGTATATACATAAATGCCCATACATGCACATATACGTACCTATACATTTCAGCATATACATAAGCAGACATATACATATATACACATGTACATATTCATACATATTTATCCCTGGGGATAGGGGAGAAAGAATACTTCCCATGTATTCCCTGCGTGTCGTAGAAGGCGACTAAAAGGGAAGGGAGCGGGGGGCTGGAAATCCTCCCCTCTCGTTTTTTTTTTTTTCCAAAAGAAGGAACAGAGAAGAGGGCCAGGTGAGGATATTTCCTCAAAGGCCCAGTCCTCTGTTCTTAACGCTACCTCGCTGTCGCGGGAAATGGCGGATAGTATGAAAAAAAAAAAAAAAAAAAAAATATATATATATATATATATATATATATATATATATGTCGTTCTGGCTCACAAATCATGCACTATCAAGGTTCCCTCTGTGATGGCTACAAAAATATTAGCATCTTACATTACTAAAAGATGGAGAACTATTACATCTTGCATTCAGGAATGTGTTAGAGGGGTATCACTGAAAAATACCTACATTCGAGGCAGTGTCCCTAAGTGCAAATTTTTCAAGGACCAATACTTTGATGACAATAGATCTATTGTTAAACTTTAACAAATGATCTAGCCTGACTGGCTTACTAAAGACTGATCATAAATTATCTACAAATGGCTGTCTTAAATACCTAACTGCACCTATATTATCAGTGAATAACTTCAATTCCTGGTTGTAATAGTGGGTCCAGTCAATCCAGCTCTTCATCCTGCCCTTGGAGCTGGCCAGTAATATGGGAACCTGATTCAGGATAAAGTGTATATATGTTTATAGCTTTAATGGTGGCCTTGATTATGGCATTCAGTTACCTGTGCCGTCCCGCTTAACATTAACAAAGAGGAGTTGAAACTAAAGTCACACAGCAGGAAAATCTGTGGGTATGAATAATATAAGCAGAATTGTCAAATATCCATAATTTTGCTACAAAGCCTAAAACACTGTCAAATGGACATGGCTAAATAAAGAATTCCGTTAATTGTGGTATTTTACTTACCTTCAAGTGTTTCCATCATTTGAAGAAACCAGTGAAATTTGGCAAAACTATGCATATGTGAATGAAGAGGTTTGAAGGGGCAGACTTAAATTAGTCAATATTGTCTACTGTGGATCACATGACAGTAAACAGGTCACCAGAATTGAAGAGGAACTGCACGAGTTATGGGCTTCACAAGCTGGCAGACAAGAGGGGATAATAAAAGTCAGTCATCGTGTCATTTACTTTTAAAATCTTAGCAAATGCTTCTTGATACATGCCCCTCACATCATTAAAAATATAATGGTTAAATGATTTATATGAAGCTTCATCTAAATAACTATCGATATAATGCCACAAAGAAAACACCTATAAAGCATTATGAAATGATAAATAAAGGGTTATGAATAAACTACAATTAAACATCAGTAAACATAAGACATAACAGTACAATCAAACATCAATGAACATATAACGTAACAGTGCCTTGCACTAGCAAAATATATCAATACACTTTATCCAGTTATTTATTCTAAATATCTACTGGGGACAAAACACAAACAATGATCATTTGATATACATAAATGGATGAAAATGCAGAATGATATGGAAATAAATGCAGGTCTGCTATATGCATCACTATGCATATAGTTTATCATCAGACATTCAAGAAAAATTCACCAAAACATTTGCACTAGAGAACAACTAACAAACAATAATGAAGAGTAAGGGTTGGAGCCAGAACATGTGAAAGTGTTACCACTTCGTGAAAACACGTGGACCGCGCTTTAAGCACCAACACGTATGGTTGTTTTTAAACTTATGATTTTCCAGGAGAATACGTGGTTTTACTGTGATGTGTACAGGTTTGCAGCGTTGGTGTGTTTTGGTCATCCATTATTCTAAAACAATTGCAACTAGTAGTGTTAGCTGAGTTAAAAGCTGTAAAATGAATACTGTTCCAAGTGCAATGTTAGTGACTTTGTAAAGGGGCAAACTATGTTGTAAAAATTTAGCTTAATCTCTGTGTATTTGTATTATGCTAATTACAGCAAATGTTACTTTGTTTCCTGTATCCCTAAACTCCAAATTCTTGTGAATACCACCACAATTCAAGAGGACTGCAGTAAAGTAGGTGAAATACACACATTATATTGCAGAAGACCCTGTCGACGAATGAAATTTATATCTATATCAACAGTTCACTACTTTCCTGTATACATATTCTTATGAATTTGTTTTGCAATCTAGCCGATAATGTAATATCATAGTCACTATTCTCTGAAAAATAGGTGTAAGGAAAAAAATTTCTCATTTATGAATTAGAAAAAAAATCCAATCAGAAAAATATAACCAAGAAACAAATAATACAGGCTTCAACTAACCTAAGAAGAATTAACAATCTTTAAAAGAAAGCGTAGTACCATATAGTAAGTACCACTATGGTGATATATCTTGCCAAGATGATGCTCAATTCTTTTTATATTAGAACAAATGCCACCTTCTACTGATGCCTCATATATATATAAATGCCCTTGTTCTGATGTCAATATTGCTTCTGAAGATGAGAATATTTTTTCATTATTACATTAGCTGTGAGGTTTTTGATGATGCCCGGTGCTATTCAGAGGTATTTGTGGTTTAGGGAGAACCTTTATTTCAAGTGTGGGAAATGACTTAAGAACAATTATATGCATCACTTGTGAAATGAAACTATAGCAACTATAATTATATCTTCTTAACAAGACTGACTGAGTGTAGTTGGAAAGATATCTAGTCAATCATTATAAAATATACCTAAGGACTGATATGTATGATATGGTAATGTCATTAATAATATTATGGCACAGTTGATGCAGTTATTGAGGATTTTACACATGCATGACACCTAGCTTGATCCATGTGCAGAGCTGCGTATAATCATTTAGAGCTTGAGCATTCCGATTTGTGTTTGAAGATAACTGAGCTTATGTTAACAAACTGTACACAAAAGCAACTTTACTGTAAAAAAAGGATTATGGAGAAATAAGTAACAAAAGTGAAATTATGTTTGTAAGAAAAGAATGTGAAGAAGCTGCTTAGAAACTGAAATCTCTCCATGGTTTTCTCAAGTATGTACAATATATCGTTTCCTGATAATAACTAAACAAGATTCTGTATACACATTCACAGACCCTGCTGTTTCATGAGATACAGTTTATTGAAAAAAAAAAGGGGGGGTACAAATCTGTATGGCATAGCTATCACATGTAAATTTTTGAGCAAATTAGAATATCAGTGCTATTCCGTTAAATATTAGTATGTAATTAAAGAGAATTGTGTGTAAAATGTTCAACTGACAACTAAGTCTTTCAAGCAAGGTGTTGAATAAGTAATGTAATAGATGTGTATATCTGGGAGTCTAAAGGCAATATAGTCTAAAAGTTTCCATTACATAATCCCCCAAACACTGATATATTGAATGAACATGATGAAAATCACTTGTGTAAGATTATGCACTGAATACCTACTGAGGAGGAAGTACTGGAGTGTTGGAAAACTGAATGTATCATAAGTAGAGAGATATTGTGTTCAAGTCCTAATTCGTTACCCAAAAATTTGTGCATGATCTGGAAGACAAGATCTTACATTAGCCACCTGATGAAAAAAGGAAAACGGATGTCAAAAGACATAGGTGGACATCTGTAAGGTAGGAGGTATCATGTATTTATTTCAACTGGCTGTTACTTACTCTTCATGACACTACTTAAAAGATATTCTGCATAGGGTACTGTGCAGCAGGAAACTATTTTAAAGATACAAAGGGGGTCTTCTGTATGTCAATAGGTTTGACATGCTTACTCAGAAGGGTATGAGTGAGATTCTGATTGTAAGACTATCTGCAAAACAGAACAGCCAATTACAGCATTATGTCATTTAATGAGACACATCCTCACATCATAGACTTCACAGATATGACTTTTGGTACTATGGTTTTTAAGGCCAGCTCTATATAGAAAATGGGAGTAAAGGGGGCAGTAAAAATTAGGCATGGGATTCCTGAAAGTCAGCAGGAATGGGAGTGTTAAAAATATTCATGTTTGGATAAGTGCATGTCATATGGTATCATGTGTGAAAACTTCAATATGCTGCTCCTCAAAGTTTCATAAAAGTCTTACAGGCAAGATTCTGGATGGGTCACTTCTGTACAAAAGGAGGTGGAGCACTGAATCATAATAAGTTATGTATGATCCATGTTTTTCACTCATTCATGCCTGTGCAAGGTGCTTCAATCTGGGTATTGTGGTCTCTGAATTATGGTTTGGACACTAAATGAGCGTACAAATTACAAACCAATGCAATGTGTGTATTTGCACACACACAATAAAATTTCTGCAACTACTGGGAAGATAAGCAGGAGTACATGATGAATATTAATTTAAGAAACACTGAAACATGACAGAATCAAAGGAGACTGGATGGCAAATACACTAAAGATGAAGAAATATGACATAATAAAAAACACATCTTATGGAATACGATACCAGTGAGCAACTTGGTAAGGTGGGGAATATCAGATACAACTTAAAGAAAAACTCTAATGTCCTTCACAACCAATGAACTGCCAATGGAACCCTAATACTGTAAAGAGGTTCCAAAATATACATTTTCTTATCCCATACACCCTAATTTTTAATAATTCACTTTCAAATATGAATTATCAATTCAATCAATTTAAAAATACAAGACCACAATGCTGCAACTAAGCAATGTCTGGCCATCACAGTGACACTTATTATAAGTGTCAGGAAAATTAAGTCAATTCAAGATTATATATACTTGTAAATATGAAGCATCAAACCACAGATTACCCATATATACATTCCCATAAATACATAAATATAAGGCATAACTGTACACAGTAACTCTGGAATATCCTTTTAAGGCCAAACCATAAATAACCATTCAGGTACAATATTGTAAGGCTCAATCATACATATCCACCCTAGTACAATATTGCAAAACATCCACACATATTCATCCATGTATAATGGGTCACAATTCAGCAACATATTCCCTGATACTGTCTGGTTAAGTCAGCCATGCATATCGACCATGGTAGAGAACCCAAGTGTTTGCCATGCATATCTAACCCAGTACATTTTTGTACTGTAAACACAGACTTGCATATCTACCCCAGAACACTTCCATTTGATCTGGTACTTTCTTCCTTGATTACTTTTACAAGGTTTATCTTACATATCTACCCTAGTACAATACTGTAGGAGTCTGTAATATCTGCCTTGATGCAATATTAGAAAACCTGATCATATATTAAACACTAAATTAGAACACAAGACTTTTTCATCACAATCACCACATCAAGGTAAACTTACACCTTACACACCCAGACTGATGCAGTAAGGCAATGTATGCTTTATGTACACACATATCTGCTGCAATATACTGATAAATGCTACCTAATAGTAAAACAGTTTTCTGTAAGGCTATAATATGCACAGCTCTTCTCATACATCATTACATTAGTGTAATGTAATGGTATATATCCTGATTTTTATTATTTCATACTAATACAGTACAGTATTGTAAAATGTAATGTTACACCCACATAATGGGTCACTTCTATACTTTCTATAGTTACAGTACAATGTTCCCACTCACACTATTCCTTTGAAACAATAATGATACAGTACTAACACAGTCACAGCCTTGAGCATGCATGTTTCTTCCATCACAATGTACTTGTTCAAAGAACATTTTGTCCACTTAGTGTAATGCCTTCATACCTGAAACATGGCCAGAATTTCCATCACTATTAGTCCAAAGTATTTTTCAATGATGTCATCATCTTGCTCGTGTAGGTAGTATAACTCCATATGTTCTATAGCTAACTTCTGATGCACTTTGCAATCTTAAATAACACTGACATAAAATGTAGTTTTCAACCTTGAAAGATCAGATTTGCTGCCTCAGTATTCTTTATGGGGAGGAGAGATACCTATTGTATTTATGAATTAACAGATTTAATAAGTCCCTTATCTCTAAATGGCACACTTTCAGTAGTAATATTCAATAAGAAAATATTCATTAACATTTACTCTCAAATTTTACACAGGAGTTTCACGGTCAACTGAGGATGGCTTAGAGGTTATGAGAGATGTTGGTGATGCTTCAATGGCATCCTGACGAAGGAGAGGAGTGATAGATCGGCTATAACCATCTGGACAGTGGTTCAGAGGATGACTATCTTCTACATCAGGTGTATGAACAGAGGAAGGACAGGTGGGTGTTGCAGAGCTGAGGGGAGGTGAAGCTAAAACGAGAGGGGAGGTTTCTGCATCATCTGATGGATCCCTTATTGAACTGTCATGAGAACCAAGAGCACGGTGAAGCTTGTGCTTGAGACGCCGCAGCTTCTCCAGTGAGGTAGAGGAAAACTGTTCCGCTAGGGAGACATGTTTCATCCCTGCAACTGCTTCTGGCAAATCTGGTAGGGACGCTAGGGGAATTTCATCATTAGGCAGCTGATCTGCCTGTGGAGTTGCAGGGCTTGATGCTGTTTGGTCATGGTAACCACGACCTAAATTGAGTGACTGTGGACGATCACGGCGTAATGGAGATGAAGAGTTGGAAAGTGATATCTGTTGCAAATGACAATGAACAAAAATTTAATCCTTTTCCTGAAAATGTCAAAAACTTAAGTACTTTTATAATTTTCAAACTTTTAATAAAATTCAGTATAATTCGTAGCAAAATCACCTCAGAATTAGAACCATAATCTACACACTTGATGGTACTATTACCTTCCCATTTTGAAATGCAACTCTTGCAGAATCATTAGGATCTAAAATGTGCACTAATTTCAGATGTTAATTTACTATTTCATTCCATACTGTTATTACACAATAATAGTTACAACTCCCTCTCTCTTCTCACTGAGCACACTATCATTTCATGTTTCCCAAAGCACCCATTTTACAGTTAAAGCTAAAATTCTTCAAAGTATCTCCCACTACCAATATACAATAATCTTAAGAGATAAGAGCAACTTCCCTGTTAGCTTCACACATAACACACTGAATACCATCTACTTAGTCTGGGAATCACATCCACGGGTTATGAACTTCTTACTTAAGAATCCTAATTCTTCCTTACTCAGTTACTGAAATAAAGTATGTCATTTTCCACTAACCCTCCTAATAGGTGACGTATCTTTGTGTTCGAGGACCTTTATTCCCTTGTCGCTCCTGAGAGTCACACTTGGCGGCTTGTCCACAGAACTATGCTTGGGAGAGGTTGATGTCGAGGAACATCGCAGAGATGATGCTCTGAGGAGAAATCACAGTACAAATATTATTGATACCTGTCCTAAAAATAGTCCATTCCTGAAAATATACACAGGCTCGAGCATTCTTCACTACCATATTCATTATCGTTACTATTCTCTGTGACATATATTACAAAATCTCTATATGTATCAAAGTACTTTTATGTAATGCATGGTCTTAATCATAGAGCCATAAACTTAGAAGAGCTAACTCTGAATAATCCTTAATCTTTCATAACAAAAAAACCTTGAGGTGTTACGCACAATTTTCTCTACTTGTTTTACCTGGAGAGAGAAACATTATTAGACTTGTATGGAGAGAAGCTGGACGAGAGGGAGGGTGCAGTTGACTCAACATCAGATACTGAGGGTGAGATAACCCTGTGGGACACCAAGGGTGAGGACTGCAAGTACACCACATCCATCTCCTCACTCCCTGCCACCAAACCATCACCCACAATTGACTCGCCTGTACATAATGAGACACTTCATACTATCAGTGGTCCATTATAGATGTGGTAAAACTGACTTAGTAAAATAATACCATGACTACTACTAATTTGATTTAAAAAAGAAAACCTGATACATCCATAATTTTGCTGATGACAGAAATATACACACATGTACTACTGTACAGATGTAATATAAGTTATAAAGATATGAAATAACTGTTTAATTCCATTAGTAAAATCATAGTAAAAACATTCTAAAAGAATTCTTTTTGGAGAAATATGTTGGAGAAATATCATACTGAGAAAGCTCATCAGTCATATGTCCATCTACCTATTTATCATCATTAACTCTGTTCCTACGATGGTAGGAGCAATAGATAATTAGGAGCATATGGTTGAAACATTAGGCAAAAGTAGTCAATAAGAACATTAGGTAGGAGCCTCTGCAAACATTGCCCTAAAGTTGCACTCTGCCAGTGGCCTATTTAAGAGTGAGCCACTAAAGGTTAAGAAGCTGTACTTGGAGTTCACTAGTTATGGAGACTGTTGTCATGGCTACCCCCTTGAAGGAGATCCAATTGAAAACAGGCATCAGAAATATAAAATGAAAGATACATATATATAGATATAACTCTGTTCCTATTTCCATATGTGAATTAAGTGCATAAAGATATACATAATTTGTGTGAACTGGTCATGCACAGCTTGAGTTCCTAACCCTACAGGTTGATGGTGGAAAAAGATACCACTTTTTCTGGTGAATGCTTGTTTTCCTGCTACCTAAAATTCAGTCGTATTTAAGGATCTGATAGCATTCATGTTTTACATGATGTAAAATATTGTTGCAACAGTCCACTATACATTCTGATGTCATTCATACCCTTAAAATAAATTGTTAGGCATGTAGTTAGAGTATAACATTTAAATATCCAAAACAGGGTATGCAAGAGATGTGCAACTGCAAATCATTCATATATGTTAAAAGAATGTTTTCAAAGCAATGTAAACAAATTTATTTGTAACTTCAATGCTCAGAAACTTGATGAATTCCTTCTTTCTAGCCATGGGTTACCACAGTACCTATCTCAGATCTAATAAATCTTGTTACAACAAACAATGTCTGGGTAGAGACTGTAACACCTAAAGGACAGGGAATTAGAGACAAAATTGTGCTTACAAAATGGAGAATGGGGATGAATATAAATTGTACCACAACCAATCTGAATAAAATGTGGTTTACACAGTTTGCTGACAAATATAAAAGCTCCAATGGGTCTTTCAAAAAGATAAGAATGAAGATAAGAAATCAAAATGAACCTGCAAAAAATTTATATATTTCTCTATGAGTCCATGTCCATGTGCACTGGGTGCGTCAAATACAAAATGCTCCAAATTTCATTCAAATGTCACTTTATATTCACTGTGTTAATGTGAACATAAGCAATCAAAGTAGTATAAGAACCCATTAAGTATCCACTCTGAAAACTAAAGCCTGATCTGTGATACCTCCACTTCCAAACAAAAGACCTGCAGACAGATAACCAGAATATCATTAAATCATTTGCTGTTCTACCTATCTATCCATATATATCTCTGATGCCTGTTCCCTCCAGGAACTCCCATCAAATGGGTGGCCATGGCAAAAGTCTCCACTTATCCCTCCCTTTAGATGCCTCCCCCACATACACCATTACAAATATTCTTCCCACAATTCTCTTCCTCTAGTACCCTTCCACTCTTTTTCCCCATGTCACAGGTGGTCTTCCTCTCACACAAACCCCATAAATTGCATAATCATACACTCTCCTCATATATTTCCCATCTTGCATTCTTTCCATAAACCCAAACCATGTCAAAGTACTATGTTCCACCCACTCTAACACTCCACAGTTCATTCCCTATGCATTCCCTGCCACACCAAATCTCTCATACACCCCAATACTTTCTTGTTTCCATCTAGTCATACCACATGCTCCTCTCAAATAACTCACTTTCACAGCCTGGATTCTTGATCTCAGTGACTCATCCCATGTCCATGTTTCAACTGCATAGGTCAGCATCAGTAGAACAATGCCGTCCCTTGATCCTTTCTTCACTTCCATACTTACAACTCTACCCTCCATTATTTCATTAACTGCACCCTTCATTATTCTATCAAGAGACCCAATGACTTTCTACCTTGTACTGCTCTCTCTCTCTTAACTGTCCTTCCATATCATCAAACTTTCCCACAACAGCTCCCAAATACTTAAATTCTGTCACTTCTCCCAGTCTTTCTTCCCCTATATCTATATCACACTTTCTTCTCTCACTATAAGGCTTTGCAAAATCTATACTCTCACACTTTTTCCTTTTAAAGGCCATTGCTTTTCTCTGACTTGCATTTACCTACAATCGTCGATGCTTACATATCATAAAACACACTTACAACCCTCTGCAACTCCTCTTCACTCTTAGCAAACAAGACAGTATTATGTGCAAAAAGGTTACCACTAGCAACCATACCTCACCACTACAATCCATTTTAACATCCCTTTTCCATAACGGCTTTCATCAAGTAGATAACTAGATGTAGTGCTAAGTGGTAAAAATATGGGAATTTTTTTTTTTTGTGTTGTGATTCAAAGAACAGATTACATTATCTTTTTTGTATGCTGTGCATACTACTGGTCTCATGTCTTCACTTACTATTTAAACATATATCTGTACACATATACTATTAAGCCTTTCAATCCATGTAGCAACTGCACTTTTTGTAATGATTATAAGAGTGCCTCATGGTAAAGTATGTGATGCAGGTGAAAAATTTACTCCATGTGCTTTACCTGTGCCATTCATTTTGCTGCTGCAACTTATCAAGCCATGCAGGACTACAATTAAGACATTTCAGTCAAGGTTACACATAAGCTCTGTAAAAGGTACAAGAGAAGCCATCTCATCATGCTAACTTAGATACTAAGAATACAGGTACTGAATGATAAAACTTACACAGAATATCAGTGCAAATAACATCAAATGTGTTTCTACCCATGAAGAGTTTCGGTTATCACTTTGATGTGCACTATATTTATGAATTATAACTTATAGCTAAAGTTCTAAAATAATTATTTACATCTCTCTTGCTGTGTGTAATTTTCTACATGTACTGTATGGGGAGAGAATTTTACTCTCATAGGGCCCCATTTTCTCAACATTCTCTATGCCCATAGGGTTTTATAAACTTCTGTAGGCTGTCCACAATTACCACTTTCTCATTCAGCTTATTCCTTTCATAACTGCTCTTCTGCTATAAAAGTACCTCTTTAAATCCTTTTTAACAAGTTTCTTATTTAATTTCATGTTATGACCTCTGGATGTTCTATTCCTACATATGCATCACCATTTACATCATACTGATTTAAAAACTGAGAGACTGTAATCCAATCACCCACTCACTCTCCTCTCCAACATGGTGGGCAAATTCAAGGCCTCCAGCATTTCCCTGTAACTCAAATCTCTGAACTCTGGTTTCATTTTTTGTTGCAGTCCTCTGAATTTTCTCTATTTGTTCTTTGTGCTCTTCTGGTGCAGTGACCAAACATGAGAAGCACATTTGAGTTTTGGCCCTATGTAAGATAAGAACAGCTTGCTGAATATTTCCTCACCCACTTAACTAAATGATAATCTAATATTTACAAGACAATAATTTGTTTCTTTTACAATTTTCTTAAACTGGGACATTAGTGACAGGTTAGGGACAATGTAAACACCCAAATCTCTCCCATACAAAGGTTTCTGCATTACATATGTGTAATTACTTATTTGCATTATATGGGAAGGAAATTGTACACTGAAGGGCCCCATTTCTTGAACATTTTCAAAGATCATACAACTTTTTAAACCTCTAGATGCAGTCCAAAATTACTATATGTATTCTTATTCAGCTTATTCCAATTATCTACTACTCCTACACTAAAAAAGTTTTGCACTTCTCTACATCTACTCTGAATTTTCTTTTAATTTCATATTATGCCCTCTGGTTGTTTTATCCATACATCTAATGGTTGTGATCTAAGAAAGTAAGGCATAGGATGCCTCTAGCAGCTGACTGCAAGTGTGCTGCATACAGTCCAGGGTATATGGAAATCTTAAGTGTGGTAAAAGCCCACAGTACAGTAGTGAGCCAAGAAGTATCTACTGGCAACTAAATTGATACCTCCACATCCTTCACCAATATTTTTTCAACTTAGCTGGTTAGTTACCATTAAAATGCCATGGAGATAGTACATCATTTTTGCACTGCCCTAGCAATGCTGCTTCCTGTGAGGCAGGGTAGTGCCAGGAATGGATGAAGGCAAGCAAGTATGAATATGTACATGCGTATATATGTATATGTCTGTGTGTGTGTGTCTGTATATGTTAATATGTGTATATATATATATATATATATATATATATATATATATATATATATATATATATATATATATATATATTTCTTTCTTTTCTTTCAAACTATTTGCCATTTCCCGCGTTAGTGAGGTAGCGTTTAGAACAGAGGACTGGGCCTTTGAGGGAATATTCTTACCTGGCCCCCTTCTCTGTTCCTTTTTTTGGAAAATTAAAAAAAAAAAAAAATAATGAGAGGGGAGGATTTCCAGCCCCCCACTCCCTCCCCTTTTAGTCACCTTCTACGACACGCAGGGAATACGTGTGAAATCCTCCCCTCTCGTTTTTTTTTAATTTTCCAAAAGGAGGAACAGAGGGGGGCCAGGTGAGGATATTCCCTCAAAGGCCGAGTCCTCTGTTCTTAACGCTACCTCGCTAATGCGGGAAATGGCGAATAGTTTGAAAGAAAAGAAGATATATATATATATATATATATATATATATATATATATATATATATTTTTTTTTTTTTTTTTTGCCGCTGTCTCCCGCGTTTGCGAGGTAGCGCAAGGAAACAGACGAAAGATATGGCGCAACCCACCCCCATACACATGCCTTGATTCAATCCACTGACAGCACGTCAACCCCGGTATACCACATCGCTCCAATTCACTCTATTCTTTGCCCTCCTTTCACCCTCCTGCATGTTCAGGCCCCGATCACACAAAATGTTTTTCACTCCATCTTTCCACCTCCAATCTGGTCTCCCTCTTCTCCTCGTTCCCTCCACCTCCGACACATATATCCTCTTGGTCAATCTTTCCTCACTCATTCTCTCCATGTGACCAAACCATTTCAAAACACCCTCTTCTGCTCTCTCAACCACACTCTTTTTATTTCCACACATCTCTCTTACCCTTACGTTACTTACTCGATCAAACCACCTCACACCACACATTGTCCTCAAACATCTCACTTCCAGCACATCCATCCTCCTGCACACAACTCTATCCATAGTCCACGCCTCGCAACCATACAACATTGTTGGAACCACTATTCCTTCAAACATACCCATTTTTGCTTTCCGAGATAATGTTCTCGACTTCCACACATTCTTCAAGGCTCCCAGAATTTTCGCCCCCTCCCCCACCCTATGATCCACTTCCGCTTCCATGGTTCCATCCGCTGCCAAATATCTAAAACACTTCACTTCCTCCAGTTTTTCTCCATTCAAACTCACCTCCCAATTGAATTGACCCTCAACCCTACTGTACCTAATAACCTTGCTCTTATTCACATTTACTCTTAACTTTCTTCTTTCACACACTTTACCAAACTCAGTCACCAGCTTCTGCAGTTTCTCACATGAATCAGCCACCAGCGCTGTATCATCAGCGAACAACAACTGACTCACTTCCCAAGCTCTCTCATCCCCAACAGACTTCATACTTGCCCCTCTTTCCAAAACTCTTGCATTCAACTCCCTAACAACCCCATCCATAAACAAATTAAACAACCATGGAGACATCACACATCCCTGCCGCAAACCTACATTCACTGAGAACCAATCACTTTCCTCTCTTCCTACACGTACACATGCCTTACATCCTCAATAAAAACTTTTCACTGCTTCTAACAACTTGCCTCCCACACCATATATTCTTAATACCTTCCACAGAGCATCTCTATCAACTCTATCATATGCCTTCTCCAGATCCATAAATGCTACATACAAATCCATTTGCTTTTCTAAGTATTTCTCACATACATTCTTCAAAGCAAACACCTGATCCACACATCCTCTACCACTTCTGAAACCACACTGCTCTTCCCCAATCTGATGCTCTGTACATGCCTTCACCCTCTCAATCAATACCCTCCCATATAATTTGCCAGGAATACTCAACAAACTTATACCTCTGTAATTTGAGCACTCACTCTTATCCCCTTTGCCTTTGTACAATGGCACTATGCACGCATTCCACCAATCCTCAGGCACCTCACCATGAGTCATACATACATTAAATAACCTTACCAACCAGTCAACAATACAGTCACCCCCTTTTTTAATAAATTCCACTGCAATACCATCCAAACCTGCTGCCTTGCCGGCTTTCATCTTCCGCAAAGCTTTTACTTCCTCTTCTCTGTTTACCAACTCATTTTCCCTAACCCTCGCACTCTGCACACCACCTTGACCAAAACACCCTATATCTGCCACTCTATCATCAAACACATTCAACAAACCTTCAAAATACTCACTCCATCTCCTTCTCACATCACCACTACTTGTTATCACCTCCCCATTTGCGCCCTTCACTGAAGTTCCCATTTGCTCCCTTGTCTTACGCACTTTATTTACCTCCTTCCAGAACATCTTTTTATTCTCCCCAAAATTTAATGATACTCTCTCACCCCAACTCTCATTTGCCCTTTTTTTCACCTCTTGCACCTTTCTCTTGACCTCCTGTCTCTTTCTTTTATACGTCTCCCACTCAATTTCATTTATTCCCTGCAAAAATCGTCCAAATGCCTCTCTCTTCTCTTTCACTAATACTCTTACTTCTTCATCCCACCACTCACTACCCTTTCTAATCAACCCACCTCCCACTCTTCTCATGCCACAAGCATCTTTTGCGCAATCCATCACTGATTCCCTAAATACATCCCATTCCTCCCCCACTCCCCTTACTTCCATTGTTCTCACCTTTTTCCATTCTGTACTCAGTCTCTCCTGGTACTTCCTCACACAAGTCTCCTTCCCAAGCTCACTTACTCTCACCACCCTCTTCACCCCAACATTCACTCTCTCTCTCTCTCTCTATATATATATATAATTGTTTTCTTTGAAGCTTGGGCAGTGCAAAAATGATGTACTATCCACCATAAAAAAAGATATTTATATAATACTCAGCAAGCTGGGCCATTTTGATGCCTGCTTCTTTCCTTACATGTGGAAGCTTTGGAACTCTCTACCTTCTCAAGTTTTTCCCATTAACTATAACCTGACACATTTCAAAGGACAGGTCTTTCACTTTCTTGAAAATTCGTAAATACTTTCCCTTGTTTTTCCCTTTTCCGTTTCATAATCATCTCTATATTTCAATTAAGCCCTGGCCTTGACGTGGATTTTTCCGTGACAGCAAGTGTTAGTGTGTACATGTGTATATATGTATATGTCTGTGTATGTATATGCTGAAATGTATAGGTATGTATATGTGCATGTGTGGGCGTTTATGCATATACATGTGTATGTGGGCGGGTTGGGCCATTCTTTCATCTGTTTCCTTGCGCTACCTCGCTAACGCAGGAGACAATGACTAAGTATAATAATAAAAATATATATATATATATATATATATATATATATATATAGTAAATGTGAATAAGAGCAAGGTTATTAGGTACAGTAGGGTTGAGGGTCAAGTCAATTGAGAGGTGAGTTTGAATGGAGAAAAACTGGAGGAAGTGAAGTGTTTTAGATATCTGGGAGTGGATCTGGCAGCAGATGGAACCATGGAAGTGGAAGTGGAGCATAGGGTGGGGGAGGGGGCGAAAATTCTGGGGGCCTTGAAGAATGTGTGGAAGTCGAGAACATTATCTCGGAAAGCAAAAATGGGTATGTTTGAAGGAATAGTGGTTCCAACAATGTTGTATGGTTGCGAGGCGTGGGCTATGGATAGAGTTGTGCGCAGGAGGATGGATGTGCTGGAAATGAGATGTTTGAGGACAATGTGTGGTGTGAGGTGGTTTGATCGAGTGAGTAACGTAAGGGTAAGAGAGATGTGTGGAAATAAAAAGAGCGTGGTTGAGAGAGCAGAAGAGGGTGTTCTGAAGTGGTTTGGGCACATGGAGAGAATGAGTGAGGAAAGATTGACCAAGAGGATATATGTGTCGGAGGTGGAGGGAACGAGGAGAAGAGGGAGACCAAATTGGAGGTGGAAAGATGGAGTGAAAAAGATTTTGTATGATCGGGGCCTGAACATGCAGGAGGGTGAAAGGAGGGCAAGGAATAGAGTGAATTGGAGCGATGTGGTATACCGGGGTTGACGTGCTGTCAGTGGATTGAATCAAGGCATGTGAAGCGTCTGGGGTAAACCATGGAAAGCTGTGTAGGTATGTATATTTGCGTGTGTGGACGTATGTATATACATGTGTATGGGGGGGGTTGGGTCATTTCTTTTGTCTGTTTCCTTGCGCTACCTCGCAAACGCGGGAGACAGCGACAAAGTATAATAAATAAATAATATATATATATATATATATATATATATATATATATATATATATATATATATATATATATATATATATATTTTCTTTCTTTCAAACTATTCGCCATTTCCCGCATTAGCGAGGTAGCGTTAAGAACAGAGGACTGGGCCTTGAGGGAATACCCTCACCTGGCCCAATTCTCTGTTCCTTCTTTTGGAAAATTAAAAAAAAAAACGAGAGGGGAGGATTTCCAGCCCCCCGCTCCCTCCCCTTTTAGTCGCCTTCTACGACACGCAGGGAATACGTTGTGAGATGTGTACTGTGCTGTTTTGAGGGACACATCATATACCTGGCAGTTGTTGCAGCCTGAACAATCATTTGATAATATCACCACACATATAAGTAATGTGTTACTAAATTTGGGGATAGGAGAGAAAGAATACTTCCCACATATTCCCTACTTGTTGTAGAAGGCAACTAAAAGGGGAGGGAGCGGGGGGCTGGAAATCCTCCCCTCTCATTTTTGATTTTCCAAAAGAAGGAAAAGAGAAGGGGGCAAGTGAGGATATTCCCTCAAAGGCTCAGTCCTCTGTTCTTGGCGCTACCTTGCTAACACGAGAAATGGCGAATAGTATGAAAAAGAAAAAAAAAAAATCTTTTTCTTCCAGCTAGTTCTTTTGAATGGTGATACAAATTAGTACTAGAAAAACTTTATCAATGTAATGCAAATTGCTACACTGAGGGCACATTAAATATAAAGGGCAGCTGCAGTCAATGTGCTAAGGGATAGAGCCTTTCCCTGTAACTTTTCTTTCTTCAGTACCAGTTCTGTTGCCATCCTTTGGACTTTCTCTCTTTGATTTTTCTGCCTCTTTCAGGAAAGTGAACAAACCTGAGAAATATATCTACTTTTGGTCAACTATAAGATGTGAACAGCTTCCAATGCAAAGAAGCTTCAAAAACAGAACAAAAAACCATTTGAATAAAAACAGTTTCTGGCTGTCAAGTATAATGTCCTGAAACCAAAATCTACCTTCCATAACCAATCCTCAAAGACTACTCCATGGTTTATTTTGACTGCATCACGATCCTTTGTCTAGCTTCTGATGGCTTTACCCACCTACCACCCATTCATCAAATTGCTAATTCTTTCTATCCAGTGCATACCTCTTACCTTCCTGAATGCTCAGGCCTTGATATCCCAGGGCCTACTTTACTCTTTCCTTTTTTCTCTTTCTCAGTTTCCTGAACCACCCTAGTCCCTTCACTTCCAACACTCAGATCCTCTGTGCTCTCTGTTATGCTCTCTTCACTCATCCTTTCCATACACCCAAACTATTTCAGTACAACCTAGTCAGTTATCTCATTCATACTATGAATTCTACCACACTTGATATGGAAAAACACCCCAAATCTTATTATAATGTAATCACAGGTTATGATATCCAACCATCCAACAGTAATTCATAATCATAATCAACGAGGAAAGTGAGAATAATCTAAAGAGCAACTCTATTACGATAACAGTTTTGTCTGTGGGTTAAAAAGTCGATGAAGTTGTCAATGTTGAGAAAGAAGATTTTGCTATGAACTAAATAAAGATAATGAAACTGAAAAGGAGGAGACTGACAAATTTTATGTGCAGAAGTGAAGAGAACCTTGGAATGACAAATCTTTCATACATATTATCTGTCACTTGTCAGAGAAAAAGTTCATCCTCTTAATCATAAGATGAATTCAAATAAGGGTGGAATGGTGTATCAACCTACTGGTCCTGAGGTGAACATGTATCAGTCAACTTTCAACAATGCTAATCCTGCAGGTCTACATACCAAAACAACACAGGCCCATGCAGCAATCTAATTTGAACAGTTTTTGTATCTCTCTAGACTATTTTAGATTGGAGACCAGTATTGGTTGTAAAAATCTGCATGAATTAATTTCAAGGAGTAAAGTATAATGCAATTAAGGAGGACCTAATGCTTCACTGCATCTCATCTTTCAAGGTACACCAGTATAGACTCAAAATATTACAGTCATAAGCAGAATATGAACTGACTAGCTATGACAACATAGCACAGAAAATAGCTACAGAAACAACAAAAGCAATGAGACTAACACACCATCCCTTGAAGAAAACTTAAGTAAAAATGAACACTGTTTCCAAGTAATATTTATGAACATACAGGAAATCCTCCCCTCCTGTTTTAATTTTCCAAAAGAGAAAACTGAGAAGGGGGCCAAGTGACGACTTTATCCTCTACAGCTCAATCATCTGTTCTTGATGCTACCTCACTAACGCAGGAAATGGCAAATATGTATGGGGATAAACAGAGACAAAAACAAAGGAATATAAAAATAAGTCGCAAAAGTCTAAAGAGAAACTAACAATGTGTGTACATTGTAACATTATCAATACCTTATAAAACAGATCATGTAGAATATAATATGAAAGAGCATCAGTACAAAATCTTGAAGGCCAAATCACAAGGTGGCTGTATACCCTTATATATGCATGAAAACTCCACGAGAAATTGTGCAACATTTCATGAGATTCTAGAGCTTGTGGCCAAGTTTGATGATGGAAGTAAAACTGGAGAAAACAGGCCTGATTGCACTACAAACTGTCCCAGGATGCATGCAGTCTGGACCCTCAAAAAGGTCGGCAAATTTCCAGTTTGGCAAGCATGAGTACAGAAGGAATGCATTTTGTGGACTGCAGCAAGAATACATTTTGTGGACTGCAGTAAGTCATACATTGTACTGCCATACAGCTCAAAGTAAGTGGTCTATAGAGATGATGTTATCACCTAATGTTAGCAGCAGAATAAACCGTGTAGTTAGAGTGATAACTATGAAGTTTTGTCAAACCTGGACGGATGTTCTTCAAGTTATCAAAACAAACCCTTTAATGAGATGTTTGTATTTTTATATATGTAGTGCACACTTGAGGGATAATGCAATGACCCTTCAACGACTGTTCTTAAAGTGGTATCAAATGATACTGCTCAGACGCACGTCCATATTTTCCTCACCCAGACCTACCTCTCTGCCATTCTACCTACCATGAGACTTACTTTGTCACATGGGTGAATGTGTGGGTGACACCCCCTGGTCTCTGTCTGCTTGCACCAGGAGCTGCAGACACGTCTCGTCATCGGCTTCATCATCAGCGTCTACAGGGTTAGTGTTTAAAGTCAGTCTACCTAAAGGTTGTAACTGGTGTATGTCTTCATCTTCTACCACCTTATTTTTAGTGCTTCTGTATTCAGACAAGTTTCTAAGAGAGTTAATAATAATGTAGTATCTTATGTGTTTGTCTGAAGAATATGCTCCTGGTAGGTCTACATTTAATAACTTTGGAGGAATGTGCTTTTACTTGTTATAATTGAAAATGTTTAGCCAAAAATCTTTTCTATGAAAAAATATGGAATAAGTCATATGCCTTTGTAAATAAAAGGTGAAAATCTGGCGACACATCTTAAGGAGTTTACATGCTCAGAGGAGAGCAAAGAAGGAATAACACAACATCCAAGAAAATGCCACAATTCAGAAGGAAGAGACTGTGCTACAGCAGGCTGAGGATCAGAAAATGAATCTGCAACACAAGATATTAACTTTTAATTGTATATGGTTTCATTTACAGACTGCAGTCTGATAGGAAAAGGTATCTTTTAATCCCAAAATACCAAAGTTTCAGTTCTAATTAATCAACTTGAAGTTACACCTCTGTATTTCCTCCAAAGGCACTTCATTATCTCCATGTTATTTCTGCACCGAAAACCATATCTTATAATTCATTACACAACTGTGCAAAACTCTCAAACATAATAACATATCTTTGCTAAGTTACCTACACTTAAATTTTTCATCGGTGTCCTTCTATCATTAGTTTGTAATCAATAGATTGCCAAATAAGATGCACGTGATCACAGCACTACACAGCTGATATTGTGCCCTATACAGCAATGAAGCTCGCCTTGCACAGTGTAGGAGGTAAGGTTACTAACTTATAAGTGAGAGACTATATTCATATATATATATATATATATATATATATATATATATATATATATATATATATATGGTTAAGGGAAAAACATGCAGAGTACAGTGATAAAATCTAAAAGAAACTACATCAAAGAGGGAACATGATGTTCAAGTGTATAGTATAAAAACAGTGTCTTTGTGGGAGGAACAGAAATATGAAATAAAACTCTGAGTTTTACTTAAGCTTGATTTGATGAAATCAAGTTCATAAAAACATCGACTATAAACATAATATCACAGCAATGAAATATGTGAAAACTGATTCTGAATATGAGAGGGAAGGCTGGGAGTTAGCTCCCCATACATAAGTACATTCATCAAAATATGAAGAAATATATATTTGTGAATGAGTGTTAGGGTGAAAATACAGCAAATGGAAATTTTCAGTTAATCTCATTACTCCTTTTAAGGGACTCCTGCACCTTCAAGGCCACTCTACATCTAGAAGCAGGAATATGATGAAATCTTTTGGAGTGAGAAGCTCCTTTACGAGACTACTCCTTTTTGTTGAGTGATGATGATACAACCCTGCTGAAGGTGACTTTTCACTGGCAATGTAAATCATATGCATGTGGAGACCAATGATATAAATAGGAGAATTTGTTTGAGGCTCATTCTTGGCTAATTCTACAATGAAAGATTTCCAATAAGAAATATGATGGGAGAAACTTGGAATTATTGATTTACAAAGAGTGGAGATGATAACAGGAGAATTTATTGAAATGTGGCTTATCAATGATTTACAGGTCGTTCTACAATTTCTGATGCATTGAACATAAGAACCAAGATCGGATGTGACATTTAGGGAGTCTGCATATGAATGGGTATAAATCAGATGTGCAGAACCAAGACGAAATTTGAGGAGAGCACAGTTATCTATGTGTCTGTACAGTTTGTAAATAATATGACAAAAAAGTTCACTGGGAAAGAAAAAAGAAATATTTGTTGTGGGATGGCTAAAAATTGTACCATTTAAAAGGTTGGAATTGTTTCATTATCAAAGATTCAATGTCTTCAAAGATGTTTAATCTGACAGATGGGGTCAGTAATGAAATGAGGAAGAGAAGTCTTCATTCTTAAGGATGGGTTGCACCATGACATTTCCAAAAGCAATGCACATAGGTAGATACTAAAGTTAAAAAAAACTTGTCCATGACTGTGGCTATTTCTAGAGAGTTTTTCAGGCAAATCAGATAAAGAATATTGTTACAGCCAAGTCCTTTGTTGGTTTTATGGGTCTGTTTACGTACTAATTTTTTTGGACAGGCATATATGGGTATGAACAGTAAGGAGAGATAGAGAGATAAATCAGTGTTGATTTCCTTGCTTATATGAAAGCAAGGAAAGAGAATATCTTATACTGGTAATAATGCTGTAACACTTAGGTCATGGCAAATAAAAGTGAAATGGAGGGTGAGAAAAATATGGTAAAGTAACCTACCCTAGGGCCAGAAAGGTTCGTTGTCCTAAACAGTATGTTTTGGAGATTTATATTACTTTACATCATAATAAAATGTTGATTGATTCCATAATGTGGTGCATTATTTCAAAGTGCCCTTTCCGGGATACACTTCAATTCACTTAGCATCTATGGCTTTCTGACTGAAGGCTCAATCACTGAAAAGAGAAATTTCTATGGTGGCAAAGAGTGAAGCTTGAACAGTTCCAATGCAAAGAGTAATGCTTAAGTTATGATTATGGCATGTGAAAGCATGAGTAATACAACTGTAGGGAGTTGTTAGGTAGAACTCATGGAGTCCATCCCTGTTACCTCTAATGGATACCCAAACCATGCATGAACTAGCTGGAAATACTGTAGTTGAGAATGTAAACAATATGTTTCAAGGAAAAGGACTTGATCAAAGAAAAAAATAATGTAAAGATAGCAAGGAAAAGGTCAAGAGTATTTGCCTCATCTAAATCATTAATGATGGAAAATATATTTGCATTTTTAATGTGGATATAAGGCATGACCTAATAATATTCATCTCTCTCCAATCTTTCCTTTGTGATCTCTAATACAATTACGTAACAAATTGTTAACTGGCTGAGTGGCCTCATTCTAGCCCTAACCCCCTCCTTTTCCATGTGGTCCCTCAATTACAGAGAATGCATGCTTATGAGATAGTTTTGCCTTTTTCAATGAATTAAGAACACGAAAGCTTAAAGTACTTCTATCACTCTGGTAGCAGAATTTCTGCAACTGAAACCTTCGACGTATGCTTCTGATAGCTTCTTCCTTTCCGGTTATCAAGTAAAGCTGAGGGGGTGTGGGGAAGGGGGCTTGCTCTCAAAACTAGAGGGATCGCGTTTCTCTCAAATCTTAAACGCGAAAATGTCATCACCCAGAAAGAAAACACAACAGGAAACACATGTCTCCCGTAAAGGGGGAACTAAACCTTGACAGACTAAATTGAGGACTTTCGTAATCTAATTTTGTCTTGGACATACCAGCGACAACCAAAAAGCTTCCCAAGTTCAACAAATGCTCTGTACCCTCACATAAATTGCTCTCATTTTTATCCGCCATATTACCTATCCACAGTAATACATTCCATCATGCATAATGCTTATCAGCTGCCATATGCTGCTTTAGTTTTAAGACGAGAGCGACGAAATTTCCAAAACGTTCTCACAAACTTGGGTAACACGTCTTAATTTTCTCATTCACGCTCAATAAATTACTCCCTCTCTCTCCATCCTTAAAATGATTTTACATCTCTGATCATGTACTACTTGAGGCCCCACTTGTGTAAGAAGAGCTCATGAGTTGTTTTATGGGGATACTTCATTACTGAATGAAAGAGGGTAGTTTGAATTCCTTCTCTCAAGCACCGCGCTCATTAATTACTATATATATATATATATATATATATATATATATATATATATATATATATATATATATATATATATATAAAGGAGACAGCATGTAGAGAAAAGTAATAAAATACATAATTACCAGATCAGTTCATCTATTATGATATTACTTTCGGTTCGGTGTTACAAGAAATAGAAAACGTGCGACACACAACGCAAGTCATACCGAAACATGCTGAACTCTCGATCTGACTGCATCACTCAGAATTGTAAATTATATACAGAAGGGTAGTTGGATGTGCTATAACGTCCATGGTAAAAAAAAACCTATTACTTACAAGATAAGTGGCATGCAAGATGAGACAAAAAAAAAATAAAGGCAGAATATGCTACAGTTCGAGCAACAGAAACACAATCCTCATCTTACCGTTGCATCCCAAGGAAGTCCATTACCTTGGAGGCAACTCACCATTACGTATCTCATGCTAGGCTGTCCCTGGCGCCCTGCCACTGACCTGAGGGGATGGTCGAGAGGTGTGTGGGAGGGACGGGCTGGTCGCCCTTCTCCCGCTCTTCTTGTACGTCTTCACACGCCTCCTCGTTCAGCGTCTGCAGCGCCCCAAAGATCAGCTGCTCTTCCATCGTCACCTGCGTGGACGGCACAGAAAGTCAGGAGCAAGGAAGGCGGGAGAGGGCAGGTAACTAGTTATCTTCCTTGAGATCATCAATCACAAGAGACGTTTGATCACTAATTAATGGAAAGACATGTTAGAGCGATTTACTGCTTAGGGATGAGGGAAATTATTCTTGTGACATACACATAATCTGCATAATTAATCAAAATAAGATGTAAGTACTGCATTAAAACAAATGGTTGCAACTTACTACATTCTCACATAAGATTTGAAGAAAACACATAAAAGATTGAGTGCTTCACTGATCAATATCGCGATGTTGACTACGCTGTCAACATTCTGGTAAAATTTCTGAAACTCTTCCCTCGTTTAACCTTCAACCCATATACGAATGTGGTAATTCAAGCCTTCCCATTACTCTTAACCCAATTAATGAACCCAAGAACATTCTTCTAACGACAATGATTATGTACACCACAATCATTGACAAGTCTAGAGCCAATCAGATCAATGCTTGTTTTAAACTGAAGAAAAAAAAATGGAACCCGTAAAAAGGCAATTTTCAGGTTTCGGTGAAGCACAAAGGTGCCATGTACTGGCTTATGAGACTGCATCGATTATATCTTTTCTTCAAGTCCTTTTTCCCAGTCCAACATCCTTTTCGTTCACCCCTTGCTTTCTCGCTCACCCTGGTAGACATGCTATGTCCTGTCTCACCTTGCCCAGTTAGGGGGTTGAGTTTTTTACATGCATTTCACGGTTTAATCCATCAGAGTAAACGTTTAAATACCAAAAGCGTCCACTTCTCTCTAAGAAGCAGAAAAAATATCGCCGTCCTGGAGACAACCTTCCAACTCGAGCATACCATATACGCAAAGGATTCAAATGCCTCCTCTGATTGCCTTGGGACCTTATTACAGCTCGCCGCGCCAGCCTGAGAGAAGCGCCCACGCCCACACACAGTTTGAGGAACACTGACCTTATGAAGGCGGCAACGAAAACACCGGTCTGGAGTGACGGTATCTACACGTGGATTAGTCTCGACATTGCTAGTTCCTTACGCTGAACCACAGAGGAAACCGGTGTATCGTGATACATCCGCATGATGACCGGCGGACCGTGCCTGCTTGTGGTTGCGCCGTGAAAGGTCACTTCGGCGAGGCTGTATCACCGGAGCAAAATCTGGTAGAACTCACGCGAAAGGACTCCATCCTTTTCCTGATGTCGACTGCAGCGCAGTCTTGAAACTACGAGAGCCCTGTCAAAAGAATCTTGAGGCTATACAATTGTGTGAATGAATACGAAAACCACGTACATGCCCGGAGCCTAAACGCGGCAAACAGGAAAAAATAAAGACGGTAAATTTGGGATCATCCCAATGGTTACTTATCACTCGCCTATTATGCATACATCACCTACTATTGGACACAGGTAGAGTGGAGCTGCATACCTTACTGACATTCATATAGTTATATGAAGACCTCTTATCTAAAATCGCATTTCATTTCACAGTGGTTGAGCGGTTCGTAACTACTACCGATATTTACTCAAGAAGAATTCGATGGGATATGGACTCGAGTCGATCCCACGGCATCTCCAGGTCCAATCTCATCTAACCTATCTATCTATACCCGTCTATTCCCCTCCACTCTTTCAGTCTAACAAATAACTTATCCCTCAGCCACCCTAACAGGTAAAGTCTGTATATCATCTACTGAAACTAAATACAATGCAACCGTACTTATCACAAGCAACAATAGATGCTTCAATGAATATGGATAAAAAATTGAAATAACTTCCTATAATAAAACACGGGTTTTTGCGTATTTCCTTGGCTAGCCAAGAACCAACTGTCCCTAACCTTCGAAAACAAGACTTGACAAATTTTATGTTGTAAAAGTAACATCAGCCAGGTCACGAATTTTATCCCACTCTACCAGCAAACTACATTGGACATGCTTGTTCCTCCAAGCTGGCCATACTTTCTAAGCTAACACTGAACGCTAAAAACAATATATTCATATGAAATTTATTAACTCAAGAGACTTATTAATTATAATTCACGTCGAGCGAAATAGCAGTAATCTTACGTCTTACGGTTTATGCATACAGGATGAAGAGAAACGCTGTCGTAAATGAGGCAATGCGGGAACACATTGTGCAGCCGTCAAGCCGCAGACATCATACTACATAGCAAATTACTGCACCCGCTCGCTCCTTTCCGTCACACATCCACCAAGTTGAACGTGCACACACCTTTTTATAACTTTAGAACTAATTAATGTGTGTATGAAGAGGATATGACTAATACCTGTTCTCTCCATTGCGCAGGTAACACGGCCGAGCCATCATTAGTATTCATACACATTACCAGAAATGATAAACCCTCCACATGATAGTACGAATGCTAACGTAATACAAGATTGATAGACTAACACTTGGAAAGCTTTGTTCGACTGTTGCGTAAAACCATCACGTATATCAATTCAAGACTGAAAAGGAAGTATATTCAATGAAATTATTTTACCCTTCAGTTGGTTGAACGTGCTTGATTAGGAAAATCGACTTAAAAAAAGATAGTTATGCTGTACCTAAGACAAATTCTCGTATGATAATAAAGAAAACAACAGCACCAGCCGTAATATTAGAATAAATTTTTCAGATTAATATTAACTTCCATTTGATTGCTACGAACTCTCTCATTTTCAGAGCTACAGAGAATATAAATTCAGTATTCACGAACCGTGAATAAAACAGACTTATTTTTCTACGATACTATAATTATACTCTGTTAACAGGATGCATTCCCAAAATCAAGGACTGACAACAATGCATTTCGCGGAGAATGCCAAGAAAAAACGCAGATGATCATTGCATAAAGGTTGAATTTCTCTTGCCTTCTTGTTTCCCCTAAATAATGCGCATGACTAAGTACTGACGTTGCATAGCTTGTTCTCATAAGCTAGTCATAATAACGCTATTCCTCAACAGAAAAATATTACTAACGTGATACAGGCTAGTTAGGAACCAGATATGGTTAAAAACCAAAAGACATGACTGAATTAAAACCCCCCGTCTGTCTAACCTCTACGAGACTGCGCAGTAGGAAGGAGAGAAGTATCGATTAGAACTTTTAAGGCATGATGGTCAAGCACAAACCTCTAACACAAGAGCGTTCATATTTAAGTAAATGACCTACTCGTTAGGTTGGCTTCACGGTACATTGAGAAGATGGAATCACTTTCACGTTTAATAAAAACAAGACGCTGGACTAGACTGGAAGCTCGGGAAGGCTATTGATTCTTAAAGAATTATTTGATAATTTTTGTGGGAGGGGGGTTGTGGGGAGTGAGTTTAAACTCATTAAAACTGACATATAAGGTTTCATCCAACTATAATTAAAAATTAGTCTCTAGCGTCGTTTGTGGGCGCGTAAGTACAACTAACAACATAAAAACTTTAACCAAATATGATTTCGACCACTTTTACGTACTACAATCACCTGCGCAACGCCAGGTACACTTATGACTCGCACTTAACCTTATTTCACCAGTTATGGTCTAATTTTACTTATCTGACCACACCACAATAAATCCCCATTCAGTGAGCCGGGATTCCGCCACTCCGGCAACAAGAACTTACGTCTGATAACCGTAATACCGAGATTCTGATACTGAAATTATCGTCGACTTTTACGTTACCAGGTTATGGACAGCTCTGATAATATTCACGTTCCTTCGTGTCCCCAGTCCTGCCTATGGACCACATACCAAGACAACTAACAGCTTGAAAATTATCAGAGGATCATAAGAGTACAGCCTCTTTCCCGTTATGAGCAAGCCCTGCTCCTCTTATAAAGATTTTCATACGCATGACATCCATTTTTTTTTCTATTTCAATTAATGATTCCATCGTGCTGGGGTCATATTCTAACTAACTAGGTATTTCAAAAACAGCCGTCAATGCTGGAGTGGAGAATCTTCATATGTTCGTATGTCATGTGCAGCCAAAATGCACACCTGCGGTGTCCTAACTTCTTTTCTTTATATTTGATCACATCAAAGCAAACATCGAAAATTGTTGTAGATTTACATTCTATGTCCTTCAATAAGATGCTCATCAAAGTGGTTCCTTCTCCATAGATATTTTCATGTGTCCTGGACTTCAAATCCATGTTTGTCACCTATTATACATCTTGCCTAATTTTATTATTTTCTAAGTAAACTTAGTTTTATCATCAATCCTTCATCTACATCACGTCTAAGGTGAAACAATACCTTCTTCACTTACTACATGCTATGACATCATTCAGCCAGCGATGGGTTCATTATAAATGCATTAAAACATTTCAACCTAGATCTAGGCATTCCACCTCTCATGGTGCTGCTCATCCTAAACTGCTCGATTTTTATGGCTTCAGTTGATATCTACCAACTGCCAGGGTCATGAAGGCCAGCAACATGGTTATAACCACCAACCGAAGAAAATATTATGATCACATTCTGGTGCTCAATATAAGTAAGGCAATACATATATGCTCTTCCTGTACATAAACGTGGCAAGAGCAACGAGACGTTAATTGCACATTAAGCATTTCGGAATCATAATGCTTTGGTAAACCACTATTCTGACCCTGGGAAATACGAAGCATAGAATTCCTAAAATCGTGGAAAATAGGAACTCTGAATTAATTTAATATGTTCGGATTATGAGGCACGTAGGTTCCCTTAAAGGTAACTAAGATACATAAGGCCACTCCTTAACATATGAGATACGTAACATGAAAACATTCCCATTGATCTTTCTCTTTTCACTCAAACACAAAATCACTGAATTTCCCAAAACCCCGTTGTCATGTGTAGATGGAGATCAGATTATGTGCGAGGTAGATGCTTGTACCTCACGGTCCATTAAACATCTTAAAAAACCTATCTGAACTAAAAACGAAAAAAAGAAAAAAAATCATTAAACATACACGAAGGGACATCATACTACCACAGTCATAAATTCCCATGAACTTACCTCTGTCCTGACAAGACTATTAATTACCTTGCAACGATCTACTAACAAATCTACTTTACCATGTTCTACACCGTCACAAGACTACTTACTCTTAATTTGTTCTACAGTACGACAAGCCCACTACAACTTGTTACGTAATGACATTATTCAACACTTGACACACATTACAACTTGTTACGTAATGACATGGCTACAAGACTTTAGAATACCGACAAGCCAAAATGATCTTGCTACGGCCACACTACCATGGTGCTACAACTGACTACAGGCCTGCCTTAACTGTCCATGTTATTCAACACTTGACAACAAGCCTACGGCTACTCTTCCTCTTGAACCTTTCCTCAAGATCAAATTATCATAACCCACAAACAAATCTGTGACACGCCACTTGTCTTACTCCCATCAAGTTACTTACGGTTGTCTCCAGGTACAACAGACTAGAAAAACCTTTGGCTTTTCAGAAGGTCATTTTCTCAACGGCGATGAGGAAATACGTCTTCTAGGGATAAAATACTTATGGGCAAACGCATTTGTGGAACAAAATCTCTAACGTATTGCACCTGAATCTATGAACTGCATCACGGCCATGGGAGACAACAGAATGACCCCAATGGGTATACAGCTTTGTAAATGGCCGTTGTACACCACGGAAAGCTTAGTAACAGAGGTTTCCCGGGTAAATTTCTATAGCATCCTGATATTGCTGGGTTTAACTAGAAAGCTGGATTTCTTGATATCAGTTATCATAAAACTTTCCGATGAAACATATAAACTGGAACATAAAACGTTTCAGACTCTAATTTGGTTCGTCTAATATATATATATATATATATATATATATATATATATATATATATATATATATATATATATATACCAATTCATCTGCATCATTCATATGATCACTTGAGCGTCTTACTTTGCATAATGTTCTAAGTGGACTAATTTCACTTTACCACGACTTCAAACAAACACACAACACTCAACAGTACGTGACACTTTTCAGCAGCACACAAGGAATAATATGCTTTAGTACCCTACTGCAAGGACGTGGCAAGCATGATGGCCGCAACCTTATCTATCGTTTCAATTCTAATGACACAGATTCTATGTTTTCCAGATATCATGTACTGTATAATAAAAGTTTTTTCAAACAAGATTCAACAAAGTTAAATTTCCTTCTACTTCCATAAAGCCGATGGTCGTATTGTCATTATTTTGAATTATTTTCCATAATTTCAAGTCATCACCAAACCTCTAAAGACACTTTATTCACATGATTAGAATAATCATCCTAGAAGGAGGAAATTAAGGGCATAATTAATCATATAAGAACCTGAGAGCTGACCAGAGTAGAGCTGTGCGGCAGACACATTACTGAACTAGGCTTTCCAACTCTAGAGCATCTTTACCTGCTCAATGACTATTTTCGGAATTATCAGATTAGTGTTGACTTGGTCCTTCTGAGTGTAGTGTGTGTTGCTTTCCTCAGACAGCTCAGCAACGCCACCATCTGATGACAGGGTAGTTTTTCTTGGGGATTCCTGGTAGAGGATTCAACAGAAAAAATGGAATTCTAAGGGGGATAAAGAATATGGGATGATGAAGATATAAAGACGAAATGACCTTTCTAAACATAAAATGAAACTGAAAGATAAAAGTTCTTTAATGGAGGAGATACGTGCCATACATGGTGACAAGTGATGAAGCACACAGGCAGGGTTGTAAAAAGCCAATAATCTAAAACATCCAAGATTCAAGTGGTTATTTCTTGTTAGTATACTAAGGTGCTATTAGTAGCATACTACATCCATGGTGTCCAACTACTGATACTTTCCTACACTCTCCACTTTTTGGTCACAAATTCCAAGTACTTTTCCTTACATTACGGTGTGTTGCAGGACTATGTTGGCACTGATAATTAAATTCCAGTTAATCATAGCTCTTAACACGTTTCTCGACACTGATATCTTGAAGCTGCAATCAGTTTGAGCAAGTGGCAAGGTGTCCCACTTTCGCAGTTGTAATGTGCCCTACGTGTATCAGCTGGAGCCTCTGCTTCCATTAGGAAGAAAGCTTAATACAATCTGTATTTGGACACCAGGTTCGAGAATTCTGTCCCACTGTGTTGCATACTTGTTTAACATTTATCTGTCGAGTTCCACTAAATCTTGAGTGTACAACTTCACTACAGGAGTCTTCAGCGAGTCATTTCATCCATCTGTTCAAGCTGTCAAATGTTATGAAAAAAAAGGTTCGACGATCTTGTTCTTGGGTCGCCTTAGGTAAAGTTCATAGGTCAAGGAGGTGAAGGTGGTTCTGTTCATCAGACGAGGTAATTCCTTATCACCTGAAATTATATGTATAATGTTGCCTACAGCATCTCTTAACATGTTAAATGGTGGACCATTTGTCACAGAGGACCAAACTGAGTCACTGCCGAGCACTGAGAAAAAAATCTGCAGATTTTCCCAAGTGACTACTAAATCAGTGTCTGTCTAGGATAATATATGGGACCTTTCTTTGCCACACCATTAAACTCTTTAATAAATACTAACGTTGCGTCTTGACTCCTTTATGCCGGTATTGACTTCATAATGATGATATACGTCCAAGAAAGTGAAAAAGTTTGTCGTGGTGTTAGCAATCTAAGGTGAAAGGCAATACATTCCGACGGTGGTTATGTTTGTAGCTCGGGCTATAACTTTGAATTGATAGTAGTAATTTTCAAGAGGAGCCGGGAGTTTGGCGCTGAAGGTCACCGTGTAGTCAGCAAAGACGTCAGACAGTAGGTCTCTGCATTAATTATAATAGCGACTGTTACGAGGACTATAACAATATGATTCTGTGTGATGACCCATTTCGTAACAAAGTAGTAAATATAAATGCAAACTTGCTGATGATTGATTATGGTGCCAGCACAGTTTAATATAACGGCAGTTGACTTATAACGAAGTGAATACGTCACGGCGTATGACTTTGTAATCATAGCAATGAATTCACTAAGGTTTCAATAACTTTATGATGATGGAAGCAATTGTGCTGTCATAGCAGTCGTAAAATGACTGGAGTAACCTTACGATAATGATCTAATATGATGGTAACCATGTGGAAATAGGTCACTGAATGGTCTTGAAAAAAAAATCTAGTGACGAGCTGTTCAAGTGAAACATTTAGCAATGACTTTTTCCCTGCTTTCTATATCGCTGTTAAGTGCCGGTGTGTCCTTGATGGCATACTGGCGTGCAGTAGTAAGGCGGTGGTCTGCGCTTCAGTCCGCCTATAAAGGCGTTGATGTAACATATTCTTTATACTGTCTGCAACGATGCGGATCAATGTCAATTTCTGCTGTTATCTTACAGCCAACAAATTGGCTCTTAAAGAAACACAACTGGTTTCACATCAATGCAGAAGGCACAACAAGGGTACCTCGATTATCTGCTAGACTTACCTTATAATAACGGGTCCGGTATTTTACCACAGTTATTTCTTCTGATTTGCAGTTATTTTTACATTTGCAGCAGACAAGACCAGGAATTTTGGGACTTATGTAATTCTTAAATCATATGCCTTCCTGGTGACAACTTTCGCACCCGAAAACTCGTTTTTTTTTTTTTAACCTTTTCTATTTGTATCCCCTTTTCCATTACTCAGTTATACTCGATACTCTCTTATTCCTCCATATGTACCCCTCTCCTTATCACCTTACAATTACAATCTCCTTTTTCTCTTTCTCTCCATACCTCATCACCGTCCACTCTATTTATAATAAAATTTTACGTAAAACAAACGATCTCAATCATTTGCATTCTCCCATTCATTTTGTCAGTGCATATCCTTGTTTCACTTCCAAACAACATATATGATTATACTATGTCGTCTTAAATATCCTATCACACGCATAAGCTTAAATGTCTTTTACTTCATTACTTTCCTTGGATTGCCAACAAATCAACTCCCTCCCAAGTCTTGTTTTTGCCTCAATTTCAGTAGATTAGTTTCCAAAAATTTTAGATTGTGAAGACTTGCCAATATTTCAATATTCCATAATTAAATTCACCTCTTACATCCCACATACCTGTTCCTGTTAGTAATCACAATAATCTTCTCAATCTTCAGTTCTTCCAAAGCCCTATACAAAAACCTTTATCTCTCTTGCAGTCTTGTCCATTTCAAAAGTACCAGAAGCCCTCTCAGCTTTTTCCTGACTGATTTGTATGCAATATCAGCTGAGACCCCCCCTAATTAATCCCTAAAGCATACAGTGGAGCCATAACACCCTAACATCTTCATGATACTCTAACCCAAACCTCCAATCTAACTTTTCATTGCTGTAAATATTCTGTGCATACCTTACTTCATCTAAGGACTCTTTTACTATTCTTTTGGCAATTCATCAACTCTGTTTTATGTATGATTGTTAAAATACAAATATTCATTGCATTAAGCCTATCCCTTGATATGAAACTCTCATTACATGCTCACCCTTACACTGTATAAGAGTGCTTGTGAAATAATTCAAATTGGTCTCTCATCCATTTTATTACTTGGTGCACTCAAAAAGTCCTGCTAACCTGTATTTCAGTCAATGTCACTACAAATGCAACTCCATTAAATACTTATACCTACCTTCCAGCTTTCATTTCCCATTCTCAGAGTATACATACCTACCTCTCAGCTTTCCTTTCACTAACCCAAAAGGTATATTTCATATTCACTATATCTCCAACATTCTACTCGTTTTCAAAATGTTGGTGTCTATTTGCCATTTGGATATGATACTGTTTGGTTTGGTACTGTGGAATTTGTAAAGAACTAGACTTCATGTTTAATAAACACTTTTTAGTAAGAAAAAGACATGGAAGAACTAAACTATTTAATTAGAATTATACATTTTGGCCTTCTTTAAGATTTCTAAAATCTTGAAAATATATATATGGAACATATTTTGGCTCTTTAAAAATTCATCAGTCTGTTGTCTAAATTCCTTCAATACTTATTATTCTTGCAATGTTACTATAATTTCGTATCTGCTTCCGATACTCGTATATTTCTGGCATTCCATTTGTACAATCCACAGTAATATCTCAGCTGCAGGTGTCACATACTGGGGCAAGATTCCTCTGTACTAAGTGACCATTGGCCAACTTGGTATGTCCACTCCTCAGCTGACAAACAATTGCCTCAAAATGGCAATTCCTGTTGAAAGGGGAATGGTAAACTTCAACACCTTTCTTTATGCTCTGTAATTTCTTATTCTTTTGGGTTTCCACATCCCACATAGTCTGACATTACCATGTAATAAAATCATGAAAATATTTATTCTATATATTTATCTAATTACTCCAGGACCCATTTCAGAATGGGTCCTGGTGTTACCACAAGACCTCTTCCAAGGGTGCTCCTTCAGCTCCAATGGCATCTACACTTAATACCATGGACAGGATGGACTCCTTTGAATAGAACTGACAAAGGTATTGCCTTGCCAAAGGTGACTTTTCACTTGTGGTGCAACCTCAGGCAAGTATTGCACCTCAAGCAGGTAGAGTTCATAAATGAGGTATAACTCTCATGTATAGATCGCTAAATATAGCTGCTGTAACCTCATTATCTGCTACTTAATTACTGCTGACACCAGCAGAATTTTGTACTCTTCTACTTTGAGTGATATGGTTTGGAGTGCACAATTGGAATTGGGGTAGATTCTTATCTTTTTTGTTGAGATTGCTCAGTTAACTCAAGTGTACACTGAATACCATACAGTTCTGTAGTAAATATGAAAGATTCTCTTGGTAGTTTCATATAGAGCTTTTCCTTCAATAATTACAAGGTTTACACTATCTCATTTTGAGACATTAGTAAACTTCATTCTGTTTACATGAATAGTACCATGCTGAAGGAATTTACTTTTTGTTATTGCAGAAGGAATGTCACTTTCAGTTGTTTTTACTCAGTTTCTGCAGTCTGATCATAGGGACCTTCCAGGGAGGAAACTAAGCAAATCGTTTTTCTTGTATTATCATGTACAGACCACTCTTACTGATGGCAATTTCAACTGTTAAATTAAAAGGTTTAGAGAACTTTAGATGCTGATCAAATGGCAAAGTCCTCTCAACAGTGAAAACATTTATATGTTGGGTTAGATAAGCCTACTCTAAGCCTTTGCATCATAGGTAAGTAATAAGATCATCAGAATCTGCATATACAGTTTGAACTTTTTAGAGGATCTGAATGTTCCTTTGCATATTCTATGACAGGGAGAAAAGACAACATCAACTGTTTTCATGATTTCATCAACAGCCAACAAACATAAATGGCAATCATAGTCCAGTTTCAGTCAACATTATAAGTCATATAACCTTAGCAAGGTTTTCCTATCTGCTCTCCATGAGTAGAGGCACTACCTTCACAGTGCTTGGCAGTTTTTTTTTAACATGAAGGAACCATGTCAGTCTATTAAATATCATGCACCAAAATTCTGCCTCCTCTTCATATGGAATGAAAATGCCTTTCAATAATATACTTGGTATTGTTTATGAATAACTATAGATTTTTTCACAGGAACTGAAACCAGCATTATCTACCCATTCTGTAATCTTATCAACAGCAGCTTGCAAGCATCTTGCAGCAACTTCAGGAGACAATGTACAATAGACAGCCAAATCATCCACAAAAATTTGTAATATAACATTCCCTGGATTATTGTAAACAAAATGACAGCAATGATGTAGGTAACACTTACAAGCTGCCCTTCAACACACTTTCTTCCTGTGCACATTCTCTTGAACATTCACTGCCAACCTTCACCTTTACATTTCTGTATTCCATAAATTGAATAAACTTTAATAGCTTGCCTCTAAGGCCTAGTTGTGGGATTGCCTATATTATCATATCTCCAAGAAGCATCTTAGGCTTTCTCCAAATCAAAGAACACAATTACTGCACAATTTTAACTGGCCAATCCCCTGTAATTGTCACTTTATGCTTTTGTCAAAAAGTCTTTAGTACATCAAAACTTCCAAAAACCACATTGTAATGCAATGATACACACATTTCTTTCATGGTACCAAACCAATCTCTTATTGATAATTTTTCCATTAGTTTCCAGAAGCAATGCAATGTTAGGTTAATCCCACCTAACAAGAATTCTATGAATGCTCAGGAAGATGTTTTAACATTTTATGGTTTAATTCATCTTCCCTTGGAGAAGATTCAGTGTCCGATAAAGCTGATATTGTTTCTTTCATACCAGATGATTCATTACTATCCTCTATTTCATGAAAAGAGACAGAATGGTAAAATGTACCTTTTGGTCAAATTTCTTGAACTCTGGAACTCCTTACAATATCTGCTGACACAAGACATTAAAGAGAAATTTTCAGAAAGAATATTAGCTACTGCAGAAGTGTCAAATTTTGATGCCGTGATTATTAAGGCAAGAAAAAGAAAAAAGAATAGTCAACCAACTTCTTTATTCTCTTCCAAACTTTTTCTGGTTACAATTGTACTGGAGTTAATATACTCAGCATAATTAATCCAAAATGCCATCTTTTTTTAAATGTTATTTCTTGTTTTTGTAGATGCCCTTTAATAAATCAATCTATTAACCAAAGAATCATTACTCCTTAATCTTCTGTAAGGAGATCTCACAATCCTGTAATAATTACCACAAGATTGGTCCTACCATGGCATTAATGGTTCTGGCTTTTTGTTCTTAGTCTTATGAATGTTTTTCTTGGCTGCATCTAAATTATTTTTTACAAAGCAGTCATATGTCTCTTCAGCACCAGGAAATTCATGCACTACTCAGCGAGATTAAAGCTCTAGCTTTATATTCATCCCAATAAGCCATCTCAAGTTTTCATCTTGGAGGGTAATTTGGTGCACATATTTTGCTCTATTCAGGAGTGAAATGTGATCAATATAATGAAGGTCTTACTCATCATAACCATCTCAGATTTTCCTTTCCTGTTATTTTAACATCTCAACCTTTTCAGCTCACTCCAAAGCATCATAATGAGATCTCATATTCAACCTGCAATTCCCCATGAACCCCCTCTACAGTTTTCAGTAAACCAGTCACTTTTTTGCATATATATGTTTGGATTACATCAAGATTAAATAATTGTTTACCTTATTTTTTCCCATACATGTCCTTGTAAAACTGTTCTTTTGTTTCTCATGACTCCCTCCCTCAACCAACATATCAGTATCCAAATACTCCCTAAATCTCATTCAACTTTGTGGATTTTTTGAGTGGAAAAAAGCCATCAATTTACCAACAATTAAAGTATTGCATATCTTCTTATCTCTCAGCATCACAATTATGATCACACCTTTCACACTGTTCTCGTGGTTCTTACATGTCAAAGAATCCTCCTAACTCTATACAGCATATGGTATTCTTACAACCTGGAATTTTCTTTGCTTTATGATCTAACATATTTCTCTTGCCTAATACTAGTAACAGCATTGTCTAAAAGTGCTTTAGATCAGCAATCAGCATTATGATAAGGTACTGTATGAATTTACTCCCTGAAAAATGTATCTACATTACTAAATTATATATTAAATCAACACATCTAGGAGACTCTCTTCCTTCCCATTCGTTCCATATCATATAAACCCTGTCAGTCCTCATCATAACTCTGTTGGTGTTAATGCACAATATATTCATGAGCTATTACTAAAGTAATTTCATCCCTTATGGAGTTAGCTACATAAATTCATAAGGTCTTTTTAAAGCTTCATATCACTGTCTATCTTTGCTCACCTGGTGGTGAACATTCTGAAATAAATCTTACACTCCTTCAATCTTCAAAGACCATAGCCTTATAGTCTCATATGCAAAACCTACACCCAAACAGTTCTACTCTTGTAGTCACCATACACAATTAACACTCAAACACATGGCCACACTCTCCCTTATTCTACTCCCTTGCTTTCATCTATTCCTAACCAATAACCCAATTCCCATTTCTATTAACATATAATTTTGTGCATTGTAGTTACTCCTTGCAGACATGCCTTAACTTTCTTTATTAATCTACTAACCAACACCACACAATCACCAGGTTTTCTTCCCACCCAAATTTCCATTCAGTGACACACACATCCACCTTTTCAAAGTCAAATTTAACATATGCATCCAAAAATAATTTCTTAATCTTCCCTTATCAGTCCCTTCACATTCCATACTCCAGCCCTACAAAAAACTTCATAACTACTGCAGCATTATTGGAAACTAATGAGACAGGATATGTTATGAATGGATGAAAATAAAAGCCAATTCTTTCTTCATTTTTATAAAGAAATGTTCTTGCAATATAGAAAATAGAAATAACACAGGACATATACAATCATATGAGGATCAGAAGAACTTTCACAGTATAATAAAATGGGTAAATAAAGGATAAAAATCACATAATAAAATAAGGCATGTTGCAACTGCAGAAATATCACAGGCTTTATGAACAAATAAAACAACAGTAACAATTGGTAACAAAGCTTGTTAAAGTTACAAAGAAAGGTATGATGCCGTTCTAGGACAGAACTCTTTCCTGGGAATTACTTCATTCTGATACTTCAGATTTTCATTGTAATTGCACATTTCATTGTATATAGCCGTCATCATTTAAACTGTATTTTCCAAAATAGTATGAGTCACCATCAGCACTTTGAACTTTATTAAAAAAATCATACACAAATGAAGACGCAATGTCAGTTTAAGTATGGAATACTTGCTCATATTTCATAGTTTATCTCTTTGAAGATGAACCAAATTCAACACTGAAGAAACTGCTGCAGCTGATATATATCTTGTAGTGACTGGTTGTCTTGATTTACATGGAGACTGTAACTGGTCCAACAACGGGTTCCATGGCTGGTGCTCTTCGTCAAAGGTTCCCCCTCGCCACAATATACACAGTAATTAACTTTTGTAACAAGAGGTCAAGACTAGCTCAACATTATAAACTGTTTCTTGTACTAATGATACTTTTGGGAGAAAACCAGTCCCCCAGATCAAAAGCTACTGACATATCTTCACATCTCAAACACAACCATCTCCAAAAAACTTGAAGATGAAACATAACGGAAGCAGAGCTTTTGGTTGTTAGACCCTTTCCCGGTGTGGTGTTGATCCTGTTGCAGGTAACGTTGTTAGACCCACAGCTGAGGACCCTTGACTTTTGGTGTGTGATACTCTTCTTCAGTGTCGGAGCCCTGGTACGCCTCATTTAACGATGCCTACAAATCCAGTTTATACCCTTGAGTCCAGTGTAATGTTTTATATAAAAGTCCCATCACCAAGTTAGCCCAGGTTAATACTTTGTGCAGAAGGATATTAAGCTTCTCTTCGATACAGGAACTAGCTGGTCTATAATCATGCCATAGTTATATGCATATATTGTTTAATGTTATAATCACGTCCAGCAGAAGGAGGTTTTCTGACAAATACAACAGCCAACCACCACCCAGTTTCTAAAAAATTTTCAAATGTTACCTTGCATCAAGGCAGAGCTTTCCATGCAGTTTCACCAGAAAGAGCCTGTATGTATTGTATTTCATATACAACAGCTTTTAATTTTGTTATCAGTGATACATTACCAAGATTATCCAAAATACACTAATACACAAATCACTGTAAACTTAAATAAAATGCAACGTTCACTAACACTTACCTTTGTACAATTAATTGGACAAAAAGCTTAATTACAAATATCAAGAATAAATAGTTTGGAATACTCTAATAGCTCACTGTGTTTGGTATATATTTACATATGTACATGAATATAATACACTTATTCTATTATGTACAACCATGCAATTATGACAATCCCATGCAAACATGCACAATGCAATATGATTTCATGTACATGAAAAATAAAACTTGAGAAACTTTTGAACTTAAAAAATAATAAAAATAACAGGGTTATTCTAAATTTAATTATCATTTAAGTGAAGTTCAAAAGTAACTCATCAGAGCAGTAAAATATGTCAGCTGAGAACAATCAGAAGTTAAACTTTATTACTTATGAATAAGACAAACACACCATAAAAACTATCATACCACACTAATTAGGTACAAAACAGCATTGGGAAGGTCATCATCAATTCTGATTATGATAGTAACAAGTTTGTTTAATAAGCTTCATTTCATACCATGTTATAAAGACCGGAAACACTATACTGGTTATTATAACAAAGCAAATGTGAATAATGGGAAAAGAAAATGACAGCAAAGTAGAGAATTTTGGTGATATTAGAATAGTGGATCAAAGAGGGAGGAAGACATGGGAATGAAAGACAGTAGGCAAAACAACTGGGAAGAAATCAGTAAAAAAGTGAAAAGAAAGTATTGTAAAGTGAAAAAAGCTTTGAAAAAAGAAATACATAAAACAAAGAACAATACGGAGAAATAACGAATATAAGTGCACTGTTACCATACAAACTTATGCCATGAATCAGGACCAATAACTGATATGTTTTATGCAGCTTAATTCAGCACGCAGTTGACAAGCAGGTGCTTCCAGTTGCTTTGTAAATATCACATAAAGCTTATAAGGATGAAACCCAAAGTGGACTAAAAAGTATCAAAAAGGAATCTTTATTTATTCAATTGAAGGAAATTAATGCTATGCATTCATTTGCCAGGGCATTAAAGAAGAGAAAATATATATTCAACAACTCCAGAAAATGATGAGAGAGAGAGAGAGAGAGAGAGAGAGAGAGAGAGAGAGAGAGAGAGAGAGAGAGAGAGAGAGAGAGAGAGAGAGAGAGAGAGAGAGAGAGAGAGAGAGAGAGAGAGAGAGAGAGAGAGAGAGAGAGAGAGAGAGAGAGAGAGAGAGAGAGAGAGAGAGAGAGAGAGAGAGAGAGAGAGAGAGAGAGAGAGAGAGAGAGAGAGAGAGAGAGAGAGAGAGAGAGAGAGAGAGAGAGAGAGAGAGAGAGAGAGAGAGAGAGAGAGAGAGAGAGAGAGAGAGAGAGAGAGAGAGAGAGAGAGAGAGAGAGAGAGAGAGAGAGAGAGAGAGAGAGAGAGAGAGAGAGAGAGAGAGAGAGAGAGAGAGAGAGAGAGAGAGAGAGAGAGAGAGAGAGAGAGAGAGAGAGAGAGAGAGAGAGAGAGAGAGAGAGAGAGAGAGAGAGAGAGAGAGAGAGAGAGAGAGAGAGAGAGAGAGAGAGAGAGAGAGAGAGAGAGAGAGAGAGAGAGAGAGAGAGAGAGAGAGAGAGAGAGAGAGAGAGAGAGAGAGAGAGATTGGAAAGGTAGATGGGGTAAAGAAATGAAACATATACGTAAATATGAATAGAACAATATCTGATGATTTTGGACTTTGTCTGTCTTTAAATGTGAACCTTCTGATCACCAACAGCTGCTTGGACTTTTAAACAAACTAACAAAAAGGTAAAATTCACACAAACTAACTAAATCATTCTGGAATACAAAATGTCTAGCAAACAGTGCTCTACTTCATGTATGTTCATCAGATGAAGTTTAAAGGTGACTGGCTTAATAAAACAGAGGTATATAAATAATGGCATTACATTAGGAGCTGCTCCATTGTGAAGCCTTTAAATCTATATTCTTATATGATGTACTAATTACAGAATAACAAAAATCACAGAATAACAAAAATATCCATAACTACAAAATAACAGTAAATAAGTTAAAGCAAAACAACAACTAATTAAGACTAAATTTTCATAAATGATATTATGTGAAAATTTATAAATACTAAGTATTATCGCAAGAATAATTGTTTATCTGCTCTTAAGGTAACCCTTAGTACAGAAGTGCATCTCTGTGCAGTTTCACAATACCCCTTGAATCAACATAGTCTAAATAGTTTTTTGGAGCAGCTCCCAGCATGATTGCATCTACTTTCTTGGGCCATATTTTTGAGAAAAAGCATTGCAAACAGCGCCTGGAGCCCGACTTGGAGCAGTAGCAGTGGAGAGAGGGAGACAGCATGTCGACGTTACATACCTGTTTTGCTAGAAGATTTTGTTTGGTCATTTTACGTACTGAGTTGTGGGAATCTTCACGATCCTTGTTACTGCTGTAGGTGGAAGACGCCCGACTTGATCCTATAGAGAGGTCATGCTAGGTCAGATCAAGTCCTTATATGTCAAACTATTGCTCTGAGTCTTAATATTCTGTATATTTTGGAATATAAGTATTGTAGTTACTAGACTACCTAATTTTTACCAAAATCATTGGATATTATAAATGAGATTTCTCTTTTATTATATGAATGTTGCAATAATAACTGTACAACAGTCCCTGGTCACATGTCAAGCGTCTTCAACATTCATATTTAAACTAAAATATCAAAAACAAATATTCACTATGAAGATGGACCTGTGAGAACTAGTAAATCAACAATACATCTGGTGCATTGCGCTTCATCTGTACTTTATCCAAGCTGACAAAAAAATATTCAGTGAACAACTCATCAGACTGTAAAATACTATTCTTATTCTCTCTAGCATAGCTTTTTTTTCAGCAAATGAAAAAGATAACATCATCAAATGGAAATGGTTAATATTTTACAATAACCTTTAGATGGTTAGCTCAGCAGGTAACAAGCTTAGAAGAGTTCCGTGCAAGGAAGTCTAACCAAGAACAGAGGGGTGCAAAGTGTAATTACCAGGGCATGGAAAGAGAAGGAAGCACTGAGGTCCCTTTATTTTACAATCACAGACATCAGGGAAAACTACAGAAATTGGGGATAAGAATAAAACACATAAAGTAGAAAAATATGAATATACATTAAGGAGATGACAGTCCTATTGACAGAAAGATCTACATTAAGTGCAGACTAGAAAATACTGGAGGTATTACTACAAATATATATATGTACTCTCTGACATGATATAGCCAAAGCATAGGCACTAGATTATTTATTTGGACTTCATAATACTTTGTAAAGAGAAGACGGAGTTAATGATACACAATCATACTGGTGACTTCTACAAACAATGTACAGCATGAAAATCAACTTGTTTACAAAGCAATGATCCAGCCTCGCTGAAGGTAACTTTTCACTCACAGCATAACCACAAGCAGGTGGAGTATAACCACTTCTCAAAATAAAGGAAAAGAAAGTACCTAATATTTCCTTCTGCATTACAAAGACTGATTCTTAAGATCTATCAGAAAGACTCCTGGTTCAGATTTCTTTATGAACTATCTGTTTTCACAATGTTCTGTGTGATAAATCTATGTACTACGGAATGATGTCTTGCAGTAGAAACCAAAATTCATCCACATTCTACTTTCTAAGACTGACAAACATACTCTAAATAAGGAAAACAGGGACAAAAGGCTTTAGGTGGAAATTATGGGATGCATTCTCTTGGATTCTACTGCACCCCTTGGAAGTTCCCATGACTATAATTGTCATTGTTTTAATGTAAGTGAATGGCTAACAGGAAAATAGCACAAGCAAGTTAAGCCCATTCCTATGACTCATACATTAATCTTGCTAAGAAAGGGTTAAAGAACAACATGTATTTGCTTTCAGGCAAACAATGAAGAAAGGCAAAATAGTGCAACTTCAGAGACTTCTCTCATACATCCGATTCAGTGTTCCACAGAACACTTAAAAATTTATCCTTGTTTTGTAATTAATATATGATGCAGGAAGTCCACCAGTTACACCAAGAGAATTAGTTTTACTCTCGGTAAATGCATAAATAAGATAAGCTAAAGTAAATCAATATTTCTGCAATTCTAATGCTCAAATTTCAATACCACTTTCCCAGATATAGGACACATATCTTTAAAAAGCTAATATATATAAACATTCTGACATTTAGAGGGTAAAAACAAAATAAAGCACATCATCCATATCTAGCTTTAACTTTTAGTATTGTTACTGCAATGTTATGGGAACCCTGGACAAGGTAAAAGTACAAATGACTGGAATGCCTCCGCCTAAATGCAGACTCAAACTGAAAATTGGTTACAAAACTTGACCACAGTCCCAAAAAATATACAGTATGCACATACACACATGTACACCTTAAATGCCCCAAGCCATACTGACAGAAGCATAGCAAAGTCATGAGGTAAAGGTTTTACCATCAAATCAGCAGGCAATGATTAAATTTTAGCCTGGCTGATTAAAAATGCAGGTAAAATGTTGACTAGGGTATCAAAATCTTTTCTTACTACTTTGAGATGAACAGCTAAGATTATCTAATCTCAATTTGAGTTTAGAAGCCCAAAACACTTTAAAACACTACAAATTTGCGCAGTGTTAATGATGTTCTTGTTCATCTATTACTTATTTTCTCTTTTTGATGACGATAATAATAAAAAAATTCATAAAACAATCTGTTGTCATGGTATCACATGCAGCTGAACATAGGTTCTAATAAGCTTTTTTTCCAATTATGAGTGAAAATGTTCTTCAATTCCATATCAATATCCCAGTGATAGGCTGTGCAAGAAAACTTGCTGCTTGAGGCACTACTGGTAGATAACCAAGACTTACAGATACATCGAGAGAATTTCAGGATGAGATTTAGGCAAAAATCTAATGAATCTTTAAAAATTAGGTAAAACCATAGAAAAAAAAAAAATCATGAATGACAAAATTCTAAAGAAAAATAAATCTTAAAAAATATCAGAGGGTGGAATTTTTAGGTAGAATCTAGCAGGAATAAATCAACTACGATAATTCTAGACAAAAGAATCCGGGAAACGACTGAGAGAAAAGTCAATCTGCGAGAAGCATCTGATATAGTTGATTTAATAAAATTCTCATGGAAGACAGCCATCCATAAGTCAGGCTAAATGTTATGGACAATCCCAATGAATCTGCTTTTCTGTACAGTGCCTTGGCTGTCTGTTGTGAAGTATGATGGATTAAAAAGTGCCACAAATAACAAAATCAGTACAGATAACAAAGTAAGACAGCTATATATATATATATATATATATATATATATATATATATATATATATATATATATATATATATATATATATATATTCTATTTACAACTGACAAAACAAGAAACAAAAAGTGGTTAGGGTCAAACATGGCAAAAAAGAAGAAAAAGCACTCACAAACAAGAAGTTTTGACTTTTGAAATTAAGAAAAAATCTAACCAACAGTGGTAATGGTACCACCTATGGTCTATACTGGTAGAGGAATTAGCCCAGAGTTATCTTGGTGATATTACCCCGTCGTATAAGAGACCCGTCCATACTGCTGGGGTTGCTAGTTAAACTGCTTGGTTCTCCAGAGTCATCTGGAACATCTTCAACAGAGTGACCACCATGCTGCTGCATGTGAGGATCTGCAAATCTCACATTCTTGCTAATGAAGTCATCATCAGCCTCACGATCACGCATTCCAAGTATTAGCACACGGAATAACTCCCAGTCACCAAAGTTCATGTTTAGCACCTGTGGAAGGATTACAGAACTGTGCATGAAGCAGCATTATGAAGCCAGAAAGAAACTATGTAGCTACCTGTAAGAAGGCAAAAGCCTATTAAATCAGAGTAAGATAATACGAAAACAATAAATCTTTTCTAATGCACAGAAATTGCAAAGAATTCAGTTACGTTCAGAATAAATTATATGAATAAAAATACACATCATATCAGTACATACAACTTCAACTTACCTTCTTTAAATCATCTAAATCACAGTGCAAAAGGACTTTGCCATTAATATTGTGTTCAACAAAGCGATCCTTGTAACTAGGTAACATGGTTGCTGATACACCTTCCACTTTACTGAAGATTTCAAACAAGCTTTCAATGGTTAAAGATGAAAGCTTTTTATCAACTGCCTCAGGCTGTATGAGAGAATAATGTCATTAATTTTTGTTAAGAATATTCAACACAAGTAAGTTTCATTACAGCACAAAAACATACAATATGTTCCTGTTATCTACCATTGGTAGTTTCATACACATTTGCCATTTCCTGCATAAGTGAGGTAGTGCCATAAAAAGACAAAGATATGGCTTCATTTGCTCACATTCACTCCCTAGCTGTCATGTATAATGCACCAAAACCAGATCCACCTTTCTAAAACCAAGCCCCATAAACCTTTTTGTGGTTCCCCCACCTGTTTCATGTGCCCTGGTTCAGCTCATTGACAGCACGTAGTTCTTGTAAACCACTGTACCCCTCGCATGCTTCACACCCTCTTGCATGTTAAGGTCCTGAGTCTTCAGAGCACCTTTCACTCCATCCTTTCACTTCCTCCTTAGATGACCTCTTTTCCCGGTTCCCTCCACTTCTGACATAAATACCTTCTTATTCATCCTATCCTCACTCATCTGCTCCGTATTTCCAAACCATTTCAGCACATCCTCTTCAGCTCTCTCTTACAAACTCCTCTTAAAACATACTGTCCTCACTGATCTCATTTCCAACACATTCACCCTCTCCTTTACATTGTTGTATAAGGCCCATGCCTCACATCTGATGGGACTACTTTACCATCAAATATACCCGTTTTGCCCTTTCCCTTAGAGACAGTGATCTCCCTTTCAATACATTCCTCAGTGCACCCAAGGCCTTTGCCCCTTACCCACCCTAAAGCTCACTTCAAGCTCCAAGGTTCTATTTGCTACCAAATCCATTCCCAGGTACAATACCTAAAACACTCTACACAACCTCTCTTCATTGCTAAATCTAAAATTTTGCTTTTATTCACATTTATGCTCAACTCTCTCCTTCAAAACTCTCCCATACTTAAACACCAGCTTCTGCATTTTCTCACTCAAATCTACCATCACAACCGTAAATCAGTAAACAACAACTGACTTGCATCCCAGGAGCCACAGCCCCAACTGGGTGCATACCTGCTCCTTTCTCCAAGAGCTTTGTATTCACCTCTCACCAGCCCATCTATAAACAGAATTAACAGCCATGGTAACATCACACATCCCTGCCACAGACACACTTTCACTTGGAATCACTCACCCTCCTCTCTACCCACTCATTTACATGCCTAACTCTCTTGACAAAAACTCCTCACTGCTTCTAACAGCTTTCTTCCCACACCATATATTTGTAGCACTTTCTATTGAGCACCCCCACCAACTCTATCATAGCTTTCTCTAGATCCATAAATGTCACAGACAAATCCTTCTTTTTCTCTTAGTACTTCTTACACATCCATTTCAAAGCAAACTCCTGATCCACACAACCTCTTCTTGAAACCACAATGTTCTTCCCAAGTCTGATGCTCTGTGGATGCCACCACCCTCTAAACCATCACTCATCCATACAGCTTACCAGGTACACTCAACAGATGAAAAAAGACACATCCACTCATGTTGACCCCAATATACCACATCATCCCAATTCACTCTATTCCATGCACCTCTCATACCTCTGGCACCATACATGCATTCCATCAATCTTCACACACTTCACCATCATTTCTACATACTGTGAAAGTCCAAATGAACCACTCAACAATAGAGACCCCATTTCTTCAGAAATTTATCTGCAATACCATTCACTCCAGCCACTTTGCCACATTTCATTATACACAAGCTTTCACCAAATCACTTTCTATGACATTCTGCATACCTTTCCTATCCAAACACCCTACATCTGCCAACCTACCATGAAACACATTCACCAATCCTTTCAAATACTCATTCCATCCTCTTCACTTTATCACTATCTGTTACCACTTCCCCATATTTCCCTTCATCAATGTCCCCATTTGTCCTCTTGTTTTTCTAACACTATTAACCTCCCTCCTAGAACACCTTATTCTCCCTGAACTTTAATGACACTTGACCACCCCAACTCTCATTTGCCCTCTTTTCAACCACTGCAATAGCCTCTTAACCTCCAGCTGCTTTCACTTGTATGCCTCCCAATTGCTCACACTCCTTCCCTGTAAGTATCTCTTTCACAGGCAACTTTACTTCACCATCCCTCCATTCACTACCTTTTCTCACCATCACTTAAATTTCATATTATCCCAGGATGCTTTTAGGTTCCTACAGCTTCAAGACTGCACTCCAATCAGGAGCAGAGATATGACAGACTCCTTTCAAGTGAAAAAATTATGTGACAAGACAGTACTCTTTTTCATCCACTGACAATGATACAACTTGAAGGCGACGCATCACTTGTGGTGCAACCACATATAGGCAAAGTCCAGCAACACCTATTATCTTCAGTATCTAATTTTTTTTTACTTGATCACAGTTTACCATGTTTGTGTGGTATCACCAGGAACTGATGAACTGCCTCATTTCCTCATATTCATCTAGCTTTCAAGTAAAATGTACTGAAAAATTAGCCCTTATCCACAGCAAAGCTCCTCAGACCGTTTTGTAGTTTTCCCATGCCCTGATTCAACTCAATGTCAGCATGTCACCCTCTGTATATCACATCACTCCAATTCACTCTATCCTTTGCATGCCTCTTACCCTCTTGAATGTTAAGGCCCTAATAACTCAAAGCCTCTTGCACTACATCCTTCCATTTCCTTTCAGTCTCCCTATTATGCTTGCTTCCTCCTCTTTGCCCATCTTTATAAGTTCAAACCATTTTAGCACAACCTCTCACTCATACTTTGCTTACTACTACCATGTCTTATACTGTCATTCCCTAAATAATCAGTACTTCTCACACTAAGCATTCTCCTCAACCATTTCGATTCCAGTGCGTCCACACTACTCCTTTCCTTTGTATTTAGGGCACACCCATGAAACATGTATGTTATCAAAAATAAACAGCTTTGCCCTCATACATACCAACATTTCCTGCACACCATTCAATGCACCCAAGAACTTTCTCTCCCAACCAATTATGCACATACCCAACAATTTACTTTTCTCCATTCCTCCATGGTTCTATGACTGAACCTTACAAGTCCATCCTCTTTATTACTTCAAATCACAGAATACAACTAATATGACAGTAGGACCACATCTACTAAAAATGTGATCTGTTCTCAAAACAGATATCAACTTGTACATAGGCAGTAAACCTGCACCTGCATAAGACAAGTTTCAACAAACTTGATCTACCTTATGTAGATAAGAGCATGCAATAATAAGAGATATGAAGATTCAATCTAGACCACAGAAGTCATGAAAAATTTTCTACTATTTAGGGGAATATATATACTGTCATGGCTATTTCACGGGGTACAAAAATTCTAACATAAAAGGCTGGAGTGGATATTTTGGAGAAGGAAGGGAGTTACTTGTGGGAGGAGGGGGGGCTGTTTGGGTGGAGTGGATATTTTGGAGATGGAAGGGAGTTACTTGTGGGAGGGGTTGGGGCTGTTTGGGTGGAGGGAGGAAGTTATTCTTTTAGGTGATGAGTCTTGGCAGAAGAGGAGGAAGTTTAGGTGATGAACCTCAGATGGTGGGAAGACACAAAGGTGCTAGATAATGAGAGGTAAGGTTACACCTCAGCTAAATCTAGTTAACAAGTATTCTAAGGAACAGAATGAGAACTCTCTATTACATAAACTGAGGAAAGTGTTACAAGAAAAAGCACACAACCCAGCATGCTGCTGCCACTGACAATGATGACAAAGGCAGCATCACTACTAGAGTGGGCTCCTATGTCACAGTTAAGCACTAAAGCACACATATTGAAGACATGGTTAATGCAGAGAGCACACATAAATTTATGAAGCTGTTTGATAATAGAGAGTACTCAAGATATGGAACCCCTCCTCATACAAACACTTATAAGTGATTACAAATAGGCAATCACACATACTCACACAAAAGAAATCAATATGATGAAATGCTCGATCTTTACTAACCGGTAAACTTGCATGACCTGAACTGATAATTGGATTTACAGTGACAGGAACACTGTTGAAGTCGACCGATGGGGCTGACTGCATGGAAGGCATAAAAGGGGGTCCATAGCCCCACAACATTGGATTCATGGGGGGAAGGCTAGCTGTTGAACTCTTGTTGGTGCCTCTTTGTGGCTGGGGAGTAAAAGGATTAAAGTCACTATATCAAGACTATGCAATAAAGAATGAAATATGTATACACAATAAATTTATATATCTTGTCTAAAAATATCATCGCTATGGTAGGAGAAAAAAGTATTGGGTACCAAGTCCACACCATAAATAAAATTCTTTTCCTATTCTGTTGAGCACTTCTGACTGATTCTGACTTTTCCCAATAAGCTTACTTCTGCATTTTCTTCTGAAATCTATAAATAATCAAGCAAAATACGTAGCATTCATACCGGTCTTCTTCCAGTGGATGATGATTTACTCTGAGCATCATACTGCTGGAAGGTCCAAGGGTTTGCTGCATTGGCAGTGAAGTGGGGACCATGATCCTCAAATTGTGGTTGATCTTCCTTGATTACCTGATGGTCAATGTATTACCATTAACAGAATTAATCATGTCCATTACTGATTCTATGCACATGCATACATCATATGAGAGAGAGAGAGAGAGAGAATGAGATACAGTGATAAAAGGCCTTAAAACAAATATAATCTAGCAAGAAACAAGCTACTGAAATCCAAGGGAGAGAAGGATTTGAACCTAACCTGTTAACAGAACACTACCTCAGGATAACTAAAATATAGATAAGATTCTGGCAATTACTGTAGTTAGATAGTAAAATTATATTCAACACTCATGTTCTGGAGCAGTGCTCTGCTTTAGTACAATAATCATGACAGCTAGTGAGTGCATGTGAGTGAATGATGCTATTTCTTCGATTGTTCCTTAAAAAAACTTACTACTACATAATTGCAAAAATTTAGCCTCGTGTTTCAAGAAGCATGTTGTATTATTTGGTCTGATGTTTGATTTTTCATTAAAATCCATTTTGCATCATTTTGTGCAACAAGGTTCAAATGGCACACTGCTGGATTTTAATCACATAATCCCTAGACCCCTTTTATGAGGCTTCTGCAGCTTCAGCTACAAGAAGAGAAAGGATGGACTCCTTTGGAGTGAGAAGTTCTTTGATGAAGTTGTACCTCTTCTCATTCACAGATGATGATACTAGTAGCTTTTTTTATTATTATTATTTTGCTTTGTCGCTGTCTCCCGCGTTTGCGAGGTAGCGCAAGGAAACAGACGAAAGAAATGGCCCAACCCACCCCCATACACAATGTATACACACACAAGTCCACACACGCAAATATACATACCTATACATCTCAATGTACACATATATATACATACACAGACACATACATATATACCCATGCACACAATTTACACTGTCTGCCCCCATTCATGCCCATCGCCACCTCGCCACACATGGAATACCTTCCCCCTCCCCCCTCATGTGTGCGAGGCAGCACTAGGAAAAGACAACAAAGGCCCCATTCGTTCACTCTCAGTCTCTAGCTGCCACGCAATAATGCCCGAAACCACAGCTCCCATTCCACATCCAGGCCCCACACAACTTTCCATGGTTTACCCCAGACGCTTCACATGCCCTGAATCAATCCACTGACAGCACGTCAACCCCGGTATACCACATCGATCCAATTCACTCTACTCCTTGCCCTCCTTTCACCCTCCTGCATGTTCAGGCCCCAATCACACAAAATCTTTTTCACTCCATCTTTCCACCTCCAATTTGGTCTCCCACTTCTCCTTGTTCCCTCCACCTCCGACACATATATCCTCTTGGTCAATCTTTCCTCACTCATTCTCTCCATGTGCCCAAACCATTTCAAAACACCCTCTTCTGCTCTCTCAACCACGCTCTTTTTATTTCCACACATCTCTCTTACCCTTACATTACTTACTCGATCAAACCACCTCACACCACACATTGTCCTCAAACATCTCATTTCCAGCACATCCACCCTCCTGCGCACAACTCTATCCATAGCCCACGCCTCGCAACCATACAACATTGTTGGAACCACTATTCCTTCAAACATACCAATTTTTGCTTTCCGAGATAATGTTCTCAACTTCCACACATTCTTCAAGGCTCCCAGGATTTTCGCCCCCTCCCCCACCCTATGATTCACTTCCGCTTCCATGGTTCCATCCGCTGCCAGATCCACTCCCAGATATCTAAAACACTTTACTTCCTCCAGTTTTTCTCCATTCAAACTTACCTCCCAATTGACTTGACCCTCAACCCTACTGTACCTAATAACCTTGCTCTTATTCACATTTACTCTTAACTTTCTTCTTTCACACACTTTACCAAACTCAGTCACCAGCTTCTGCAGTTTCTCACATGTATCAGCCACCAGCTTTACCAAAGGTAAATCCACACTCATGGAATACCTACATGAAGGAAAAGTCTGGTAATGCCACACACCACATAGAAAATGAAGAGCATAACAGATGCTCTGCAGACCTTCCTTGGTAAGTGCAGTGCAATCATTGGTTAAGATTGTGGTATAATGACATTTGGTGATGGTGGTGCAGTGAGTGCTGATAATACTGGTGGTACAGTTACTGTTAGTGATATTAGATATGGTGTTGGTGATATTGGAGGTGGATTTAGTGTTAGTGAAATTTGAAAAATGTAGAATGGTGGTGTTTCAGGTAAACATTAGAGGTAGCAATGTCGAAGAAGCAGTGGAATCTTTTCACATCTTTAAAGTGCAGTCGAGACACGGGAGGATGCCAGCCAGTATTACCCTCAATTCAAAGCAAAGACAGTGAAACACCAAGAGTATAACGATCTGGGGTTGCTTTGTGGTGCAATGGGTTGGGGAGGGTTGGACTTGTTACATAAAAACACTACAGTGAATGGAGATCAATATTTGATGGTGCCATAGGACCATCTGCTTTTTTTATGAGGTTTGAGGATGTGATCACTTTATGGAGGATGGTGCCCCTTGCCATAAGTGTAGAAAAGTGATAATTTGGTTATCAGAGAAAAATATTCAAATGCTGGAGTGGCCTGGGAATTCCCCAGACCTTAACCCAACTGAGAACTTCAGAAATCAGACGAAAGTCAAGTTTGCTTCTTGCAACACCTCATCAGATCCTTGCCTCATTCAGAAGATCAAGACCCTATACTCAAAACACGGACCTGGGATACTTCAGGAACCTTGCCAGTTCCATGTTCACATGTATGCAGATGGTAATCAAGGCCAAATAAGATATGTCAAAGTAATACAATGTAAGTGTGACATTGCCCTTGAAAATATATGGGGGCACACAAGTCTATTTTTGTTGACAATGAACAGTAAACATATCATGAAAATTTACATAACCTCACATCATGCATCTCAACACGTCTCTTCCTGGTTCACCTCAGGTTAGGCAAGCACATGGACCTTCAAAACCATAAGTGTTAAATTATGGATAGGGAAATGTGTAGCAAGCTATTCACAACATATCTTTTTTTTCATACATATTCGCCATTTCCCGTGTTAGCAAGGTAACGTTAAGAACAGAGGATTGAGTCTTAGAGGGAATATCCTCACTTGGCCCCCTTCTCTGTTCCTTCTTTTGGAAAATCAAAAACAAGAGGGGAGAATTTCCAGCTCCCTGCTCCCTCACCTTTCACTAACCTTCTACAACATGAGGGAATACATGGGAAATATTCTTTCTCCCCTATCCCCAGGGAAAATTCACATTATAAATTAGATCCAAAGTAGAAACAGCTTCTCATGTTTGGTCTTCACACTTATAGCAGCACAAAGACCTAACAGACAAGGTCCACATGTAAACAGCAAAATGGGTACCCGAAACAGGGTAGGAAAATTACAGAGAAAGATTAGAGGTTGTAAATTTCCCCACAATGGAAAATGAAAGAATATGAGAAGATTTGATCATAAATTTTAGGTTTCTAATCCAGTCTTATAGTAGTGACAGTGAACACTTCTACATAAGATGCAAAGACAGAGCAACAAGAGGCCATAATATGAAACTAAGCAAGAAAATTCTTAGGTTAGATATGAAAAAATACTTACACAGTAGTATAAGTAGTGGATGAATGGAATAAGACAATACTGAAACTGTAAATGCTGATAATATCAAAAAGTTTAAAAAGCTGTATGATTGCATAAGTAGTTCAAGAAATGAGGCCCTATGAGTGCAAGACCATCCCTGTACTGTCAAAATAGAAAATCTTAAAAACATGTTTTATATGTGGAAGTCACTAGATTTATAAAAGAAGTAATTCATCACTTTTTTCTAATTTTACCTTTCTAATGAAGGGGTCGAGGTTAATGGTGAAAGGAAGGAAAATTTTGAGGTCTGATATGTGTAAAGAGTTTTTGTGCATTGATAGGAAAATCTCAAACTTCTTCTCCTCCTTATCCATTTCCAATAATGGTTCCATATCTTTAGATACTGGCACTTGATTCTTGATTCTGGAAAAACAAGAGATTTAAAACATCTTATTTTCATAAAGAAAATTTTCAAAAAGATATCAAAGAACAAAATTAACAGTATGTGTCAAATGACTGAAAACAATCTTTAAAGTATTTCAACAAGATATACTTTCATAAAATATGAGAAACATTTTCAGAGCTACATCAAGATTCAAAATATCTAAAATGAGAAAATCTATAAAGGTAATCTTTACTTTTCATAGAGATCCTTCAAGGATGTCTTTTCTTCAAGAGTGTCTTCATTGGCTTCATAATAAAGGATGAGCCAGGAAGCACGGTAAGGCCACTGCTCTGTTATGTTGATCCATGATGCCAAGTGGTACCAATTGAAGTCTATGTGGAATGCTTTTAATAATCTGTTAAGAGACAACACAAAAAGAATAATGAACAATAACTGTAAGGCTGAAAACAAAGCTTGTGAGGAGAGAGTTAATAACTCAACTAACATGCTTTTTGAAGACCCCAACCTTTTTTATGAGGAAGCAAACTGTATAGGATGAAGGGTGAGCTTAGTATGATTCTCTGACATGACAGAGTAACTGACATTCTGCCCATTCATGGGAATGAGCCTGTATATCTTGGGGAATGAGTGCACTATGATGTTCAAGCACAGAAGTAATACAATATATATTACACAATTAAAAAGGTCCAAAAAGAGATTGGCCTTGGAATTACTGCCATCATCAGTCAGAAATCTACTAAACAAAGTACAGTTAACAAGTAAACACTATAGGGAATGTTTGCATCCACTAGAAGAGACTTTCATAATTAAGCATCACACCCCATACCGGGCCTCTATAATTTGCTATAAAGACATAATGTGACAAAAAGAAGCCAAAAGACAAAATATTAAACGAGGTGATACTAGTCTTTCTACTGAGGTGAAGTTTTTGAGGTTATTTAATAAAAGTTTCTGCTAAACTTAAATATTCTATGAAACTGCTAAATAAACAATATGAATTACACATGGGTGAGGTAAACAGAAAAAAACGGACCAAAGCTTAGAGGTAAAAATTTGAAGTTACAAGATTATTTCTTTTAAACAGAATCACTGAATTTGGAATAAACTATCTGCTAATGGCATGAATGCTAAAACAAAAGACTCATTTAAGAAGACTCATTGATTATTTACATAAGTTATCATCAAATTAAGGGAAATGAAAAAATGAGTAAAGATCCTCATTTCCTTTGACAGGTAAACTCATTTCAGATACGTCTTTTTGTTATCTGTCTTGTGTTCATCGTCGAGGGTCAAAATCCTACATGCCTTTAGCAAAGGTAGCATTCACAAACTGAAGTCTAGGATGTATAGCTAGTTAGATATTCTATCATTAGAGTCAGCTCCATCTTCACAAATGAGTTTTGGATCAACAACATGAGTAACATCATCAGTTTTCACTAAAATTTTATACTGCTTTGCTAAGCCAGTAAATTATTTCATAACTGAAGTACCGGGTAATTATTCTGTTACATGCACAAATGGCTCTCCAAGAACAGAATGTCTGCTTCTCCAAAGAAGTCTATAAGCCCTCTTTTAATCCCTGACATCTATGAATCCAGCTCACACCCTCCAGTCACCTAAGTGAGCAGTCACTCCCACAAAACACCACACCAACCATTCTTGTATCACATACAACAATCATATGACATTTATCTCTACATAAATTATACCAATACAAAAGCAAAACACAAATAAAATGCCCTCAGGACCTAACTGGCACCATATACAGAAAAGATCAAGAATCCCTCAATATCCTCTACAAACAATTCATCCACCAGTTCAAACTATGCCTCAACTGCCTGGTCTTCCATCCACTCAAAAGCAAGTATGACAAAGCTTCAAGTACCTCCCATTCCATACCCACTCCCCAGCTATTTTACGTTCAAACTCTCCTGGTACTTCTTCACACAAGTCTCTGTTTCAAGCTCATTTACTTTCACCACTCTCTTCTCACACATAACATTTCCTCTTTTCCAAAAACCTCTAAAAATCTCCACTTTTACCACCAAAAGGTAATGTTTAGGCTTCCCACCAGTTCCCTCTCAGCACATTTACATCAAAAAGTCTCTCTTTTGCAAGCCCATCAATTAGTATGTGCCCAACTAATGCCTGGTGACCATCTTTCCTACTCACAATTGTATAGTAGTGTATGTCCCTCTTTTTAAACCATGTATTTCCAATCAACAGCCCTTCTTTAGCACTCAACTGCACAAGTTGTTTACCATTTCTATTCACATTACTGAATACCCTTAACCCCCAAATCATACAATCAATTGCCACATTCCTCACTATTTTCTTTCGTTTTGCATCTAAACCACTCATCACTACAACCCAGTCTCTAGCATCAAAATCGCAGACGCACTCACTCACCTGATCCCAAAACAATTGCCTCCCATGGTCTTTCTCAAAATCCACTTTCATTTTTACCTACATTATTCTGGAGCTCACTTCCTTACACTCTTTCACTCATTCTTACACCCTGTGTTTCAGCAACTGCACTATCTCTTCCCTAAAATTTGCCATCACACCAATCCTTGACTTTACTCCTATAACATTTAAGAACTATTCTTCCCCTTTACCCTTGACCTTTGTTCACTCAGAGATAGAACATCTAGGTTCTTTCCTCAAACATACTTGTTCAACATTTCCTATGGTAGTGAGGTCGAGCCAAGAACAGATGAAAAGGCCTCTATCCCTTACATCCATTCAACAACTGTCATGTGTAATGCACCAAAACACAACCCCCAAGCCACAACCAGGTCCCACAGATCTTTCCATGGTTTCCACCAGTTGTTTCATATGCCCTGGTTTTGTCTGACAGCAAGTTAACCTTTGTATTCCACACTGCTCTTATTCACTCTGCCTTATGCAAGCCTTTCACCCTCCTACGTGTTCATGTCCCAAGCACTCTTAACTCTTTTTACTCTATTCTTTCCTCTCAAATAAGTTTCTCCCTTCTAGTCCCCTCCACTTCTGAAACATATATCATCTTTTCAGTTTCTCACTTATTCTCTCCATATGTTCAAACCATTTCAGCAAACCTCTTCAGCTCTCTCAACTACACTCTTATTACCACATGTCTCTCTAAACTTTTTATTACTTATGAATGAAATTTATCATGAGAGAAACAGACAAACAATACCTATATCCTTCCATTTTTCCAATCTGCTTATCTCTCATAACGTAATAAATCTAGAGCCAGTTGTGGGTTGTGGGATTTGGTGAAATATACAAAAAAATGCAAAAAAATGCAGCTTACGACTTGTGGTTTTGTGACTATGCAGTGAAATGTAAACTATGTGGTTCATATTTGACAGCAAATGCAAGCACTACATAAACTTAAAAAAAAAGTTTATTACACAACTTTACAAAAGAGATGAAATTATAATGTAAGTAATAGTAGGTGAGATATGTCTTTCTATAGGCAACATAATGATATATTCTTTAACTAAAGAATGAATAAATCTATGAACAGTACGGATGTACTTACCTTCCGGTGATATAAACAACATTCATTAATCTTCTCATTGAACGAGGATTGATGTCACTAAAATAATCATCCGTTAATAAAACCTGAAAAGATAAAACTGTCAATAAAATTTCTACTTTTTGTTTATTAAGGGGTTATTGCAGCAATAAATTAATATTACACAGTATTCTTTTTCCTTTAATGTAAGACTTCCACTGAGAAAAAAGTGTGTGGCAAAAACAGAATCTCTGGTTATGTACTTTTGTAAGGTCTTGTGCTCCTCCAACTCTGTTGAGATTGGATCCTATACTGGAAGCAATGGAATCTGATGGCTTTAGATTTCTGCGGCTGCTCTTGCTGTTATTGCGCCTTAGGTTCTGAGATGAGCTTAACCCACTCTCAGAAGACAATCGTCGGTTAGCAGGAATCTGTCAAGATGACAAAGAGTCAATGCTTCCATAATAACAGGCAGGTGTTATCTCTGGGTATGAACTAAGAGCAGTCAAACTATACACAGTGGAAATAATATCAGCAATGTGGTCATAAGAATAGTATTTGCCTTAAACAGTGTTAGCAAAATTGAGATGCTTTAAGTATGCCATTACAGGTAGTAGGAAACATTTTGCCAAAGCAGGGGAATTCATGACTAATCATCCTGCAATGGGGAATAAACCATTCACACAAGCAAAGAGAGCGGTCAGAAAATATGTCAAAATACCATGAAGACACATGCATTTTTTTTTCTTTGAGAGAGAGAGAGAGAGAGAGAGAGAGAGAGAGAGAGAGAGAGAGAGAGAGAGAGAGAGAGAGAGAGAGAGAGAGAAATGAGTGTACCTAAATGGGAGAAATACTGGGATAAATAACAGTGCAAGCATTTTTGCAAAATATCTAGTACATTCCACTGGAAATTTTGAAAATATATGAATCTGGGAGACCACAGGAAAAGGAAGTTTTCATTCAAATGGGCATGTACATATGAATATATGCATCTTTCCATATATACATATTCTTTGCCAAAAAGAAAGTAAAAAAACTGCATACAGAGGTCTATATAACAAATAACCATGCAATACATATATGAAAATACAAAGTTAATCAAAGAACATACAAAAGCAGGAACAGACAGCTGAAGTTATACCAATGTCATGGGATCATGAAGCTATAGAATACTACCTTATTTTGATTAATACATGCCAAATCTAGCCATAAAGCAATGTATTTAGTGGTATACTAAGCAAAAACAAATGTTATGTTAAAAATCTTCTTGACTGTTATGACATTCAAGCAGCACAGTCTTTAAATGTCACTGATACTTCCAGAATATGCCAAGTATGCTCCATGTGTGGGAATTTGTTTATATGTTCGATAATTCTTAAGTGTCACTGCATTTAGCCTGCAAGTGGTTACTCTGCAAGCGAGACGTAATTTCTTGTGAGGGTATCTCATTGTTAAAGGACAGAAAAGAACACAGATGCACTGAGCAACTTCTCACCACAGATTCTATTAATTCCCTGTTCCTGTATGGAGTACAGCCCCCAAGCTGTAGGAGCTCTATACAAGGGGCCCTGGGACTGTATAACAATAATAATAATAGTAATAATAATAGTAATAGTAATAATAATAATAATAATAATAATAATAATAATAATAATAATGATGATAATAATAATAAAAACAATAATAATAATAATAATAATAATAATAATAATAATAATAATATAATAATAATAATAATATATATTACTTTATTTTATTTATTTATTTTGCTTTGTCGCTGTCTCCCGTGTTTGCGAGGTAGCGCAAGGAAACAGACGAAAGAAATGGCCCAACCCATCCCCATACACATGTATATACATACACGTCCACACACGCAAATATACATACCTATACATCTCAATGTACACATATATATACACACACAGACACATACATATATACCCATGCACACAATTCACACTGTCTGCCTTTATTCATTCCCATCGCCACCTCGCCACACATGGAATACCATCCCTCTCCCCCCTCATGTGTGCGAGGTAGCACTAGGAAAAGACAACAAAGGTCCCATTCGTTCACACTCAGTCTCTAGCTGTCATGCAATAATGCCCGAAACCACAGCTCCCTTTCCACATCCAGGTCCATAGTTTACCCCAGACGCTTCACATGCCCTGATTCAATCCACTGACAGCACGTCAACCGCGGTATACCACATCGATCCAATTCACTCTATTCCTTGCCCGCCTTTCACCCTCCTGCATGTTCAGGCCCCGATCACTCAAAATCTTTTTCACTCCATCTTTCCACCTCCAATTTGGTCTCCCACTTCTCCTCGTTCCCTCCACCTCCGACACATATATCCTCTTGCTCAATCTTTCCTCACTCATTCTCTCCATGTGCCCAAACCATTTCAAAACATAATAATTTATATTTCATTATACTTTGTCGCTGTCTCCCGCATTAGCGAGGTAGCGCAAGGAAACAGACGAAAATAATAATAATAATTTTCATGCACTTCTGCAGAGATATGGGAAAAAACAGGACAACAAAACTAAAAAAATAGTTTAGAAAGCTGAAAATCTTTTCCTTCTGGCAGGGATAATCCTTTATGCAAAGAATATGAAGGTCAAGCATGCACTAAATGAGGCCAGAACCCTAATCTATCCAAATATGTTGTGTGCATCTTGCAGAAATGCTAAAACGGCTCTCCTGAAACAACCTCTTTAGTTGGTCCCGTCAAGAATAGGCATGTGACTTCAACTTCATCACATAAGAACAGAGATAAGACTAAGTGGTAGGAGATAAAGAGGAGATCGTGGGTAGAATGAGGAAACAGAAAACTGCTACAAGGGTATCCCCTGCAAGATCAAAGCTCTTTCAACATTTCTTGGTACATGAGGAATTGTACTTTGTATAAAAATCCAGTTTCTGATTAAACCAACAAATGACTTAATTTGTGTGTAAACATGGACGTGTGAATGAAGATATTAACACCACCTGGTGAAAGATCTTTGCATGTAAAAGGACAAACTAAAAACTATCTAACAGTGAGGAACCCTCTGTTCACTTTAGTACAATGGATATATGTCAAAGATGTCTGAAAGTAAATTGACAAGCTGTATACACTTAACACAACTCATGTAAGTGGAACAGGGGTAACAAATGTAGAAGGACAGGCAGGCAGATACACAGACAGCAGCAAAGATAACACACCTAATATATCAGAGGTATAGAGCACAGGGCAGAGAAGAGGTAACGGAAGCAAAATTATGTTATGTGACAGACTTGCTACATATCTACACTACAAAAAGCAATGTACTCAAATATATTTTTTATCTTTTCATCTATCATTTCTACTTTTATATTCATCTAAATACAGAGGGAAAGTATTTTGTGAATAGAAACCAAGTTTACATGAACCATGTATTGCTTATTACTGTATTGGCTTATGATACTTTGAGTGCACTGACTGGTAGTATTAAAAGCTAATTAGTACACTGTGACTCCAATGCATACTGTACAGCCCAAAGGAAAAGGTTAAAAACAACTTAAATGACAGACCAAAAATCCCTGAACAGAAACAAAAGAAAGACACACAAATGAGATGACCAAAAGGTCACTTGGGTGAGACAAAAAGACACCACTCAGGGACAGGACAAAGGGGAGGGACACAAGGACATTGAGGGGAGAGAGGGATACTTACAGTAAAACTGAATCCGCTTTCAGTTGATAAACACCGATTTAATGGTATCTGAAGGGATTAAGGGATTTAAACAAATGCATAACGGGTGAAAATATACAATTACACAATACATCAATAAATCAAAGGAAAGTATACATAAAACATAAAAAGTAACATCAAAGTAGAACTGTAACAAGATGGTAAAAATGGCACAAGGCCAAAAGTTCAGCTGTACAGTGCACTGTGTCCTATGTTAAAGAAGTCATGGAAATGTTCATCACCAGTCTGAGAGTCTAATATTCAGATGCTTTTAAACTATCAGAGTTACACCAGTATCTCAAAATAGCCCCAATAATGTGGAGCAAAAGTCATGTTTGTATGGTTTTTTAACTAAGTTGTTCAAAATATATAAACATATGTGGGTGAGAAAATTATTCATCTATTTCATCTGTGCATTAAAATGCTTAAAACTAAAACTTTAATGGCAGTCAGAAATTTGTAGTGGTGGTAATGGGTAAAACCCATGACACACTAACAAAATTCTAGGGTTCATCAGCTTCAAACTAGTATACAGAAAGGATACCTACTTAAAGTTAGAAATAAACAGGTTAAATAGAATCTGTTAACTGTGTAGCTAACAGTTAGAATACAGAAGTTTAGGGTGGGGTCTTACATGATCCTGAGAATATGGTAAATAATTTAACAGAGGTCAAACTGTATTAACATGAGGGCATTTCAGATATTCAGACCTCTGAATTACTCAACAGCAAGAGAGAAAATTTTGGATGAAAAATATCACATGGTACAGCGATAGACTGTACATCAATTAGTTTCACTTGTATCAACTTTGGGGCTTCTGAACTAACATCAACAGGATGACTGGAAAGGTCAGGTGCAGCTCACCTGTTTGCATAGATCAGTAAATGTACATCAGTCGACTGAATGGTAAGAAAAGTCACGTTTGAACATTGTGAAAGCATGAAAAAGTCAACTGCGAAACAGAGAAACAAAAAATTTGCTTTCGCAACGTAAATGAACCACTTAACTGCAAATCACCTGTATGTAGAAAGTCCTTTACTGTAAAACAGTTATATGAATAGTCATATGAATCAAAACCGTGCTTGAGATTTCAAAAGTGATTAAGCAATAAAAATGGTCATAAACTGTGATCATATACAGTAAAAGTGCAATCATCCGACCATTTTGGGACATGTGAAATTGGATACCCTTACATTATTGCTGATACTGTATGAACCTTTTCAGTCCTGACCATCTTGAAAACATTCTCACACAGCCTAAGAAATATCTCCAATAATTGCAACACGTATATAAAGTATAAATCTGAGCCATTAACAGAACCACAAACATTTGAACCAAGTAGGTTGCAAGCATTTAATCCATGGCATGACACCTTGGCACTTAAATCTTGGTGTGCTGCAGCCATTTATATCTACTATGCTCTCTAAGATCTACTGCATCCTCCTCCTGTTTCATTTTTCTCTGCTTTGCTTGGAAAATGATTCTGCCACTAATATCATAATGTAATTAAAAAACAAATCCTCATGATTTCCTGATATGTTGAAATAACTGTTGTCATCACCTGAACATCAAAAAATTTCCTTTTTTTACATTGTGTAGTAGGGTTGGAACCCAAGTAGGGTTTCCTCTAGGAAATGAGCCTTGCAGATATATCTGCATGCAATCTAGAGTTGAAGTGACAACTGGAACCTATACATGCCTCTAGGCAGTAAAGGAACCCATGGCTCCTTCAGATACAAGCAGAAAAATTCAGACTGCGGACAGACATGAATGGGACTCTACAGGTAAATCATATGTTGTATGGAGTTAGGATCTTCCTTCATTTATTCATAATCACACCAGGACCAATATCTAGAAAGATTACTGGTGTTACCACAGACCTCTTTCTAAAGGCTCCTGCAGCACAAGGCTGTACTACTTCCAGTACAGGAAAATGTAGGCTACCTTTGATTGAGTTCTTTGACAAGACTTTACTCCCAGTGATACTACCCTGCTAAAGGTGACATTTCTTGTGCAAGCACAGCCAGTAACACCTAGGGTTAAGAATGGAAGAGTTAAAGAAATATCAGAACACTTCTTCTTAACGTTCTGCAACACTTATGCATGCAAGGAGCCTCCACTAAATTTATCATACCTATGTACGTCAAACTCATGTCACAGTACAGCCCAACACTCACCTTTCTTCAACGTGTTTTAGAGTGCTGAATTTCTGCTTTTTAACAAACATGATACTGCAGAAGTACTGCTTTTAACTGACACTGTGAGAGGATGACATATCATGCCTAGTGCCAATGAGTGTAGATAAAGTGAAAGATGTTAACAATGCATATATAAACAACTATAGATGCTTGATGAACAGCACATCTAGTGGCCAACATATGAAAGACTGAAAAAGTTCTTCTCAGGGGGTCTAAAATTTGAATAACAGGACTTTTGATGGATAATTGCTCATTATCAGATCTGGATGAACTGTGATGGATATTTGGAATAAGAGCATACCTAGAAGTCGGATAACTGGACATTTTCAGTACATAATGCCTTCACATGCGCACCAAATATGTGTGTTAAGTCATAAACTGCATTTCTAACAAGTGTCGAGAGTTAGGAGGAGTTTGTCCCCTATCAGTCTGGTAATGTTTGACTACCAAAGGGCAAACGACATGTTATATTACAAAATATTTTTCAGCAAAAATATTGATATGTCACATTAGTCTGTGCATGGTTTATGCAGAAATCAAAGTAAATTAAAATACTGGGAAAAAGTATCTATTATCAACTATTATGTAAAGCAGGTTTCTTTACACATGGAAATCAACATCAAAACAGGCATAACAGTAACTACTGAAGCTAGTAAGACCATGAAAATAGAAAAAAATGCACTCTAGAAAATATCATGAGAAAAACGGTTGGTCTTGCCTTATTGTATTAACCACATTTTGGGATTTGATACAGCCCATGCATAACCTTATCTAATTTAAACAAAAACTGGCATCAAGCTTGATTTAGATTATTTCAACATGAGTTACTTAATTTTTCATGCTGCCTCATTCAAAAATCAGTCCAGTATAAATACTGAATAGAATGAAGTACATCTGAAATTTCATGACTAAACAACACATCTCAGTCTTAACTACAGCAAACCATTAAGTGAGACTTACAACTGAAGTAACTCTTCTGCTGTTTCAGTTAATAAAACTGGACTGCATGCTTACTCCTGCTACTCCTTTGTCAGCATAAACTGACATACAGGGCTCTTAATCTCAGTGACTTATTCACCTCATCCACCTCTTGTGCAGTGTGCCTCTTCTCCCCTAAATCAACCACACAGCAACAAATCTTCACTAATCCATCAACTGTCACACATTTCTACTTCACCGTATCACCTTTACAAACTTTTGGCTACAATATATGAGGTTTTCCTAACTCTATCTCTCTATCCCATATTTTCTTTTCTTACACTATCACTTGTCTTTATTCCTAAAATACTGCACCGGTTGTTTATCTTTCCTACTTTTAATTTTCAATCCTGAAATCCTAGACTTCTAAGTTCATAAAAAAGAACCAAAAAGAATTCTAGGATTTGATTTTCTTCACCAGATGATTTAAAACATTCATGAAAGCTTGTGTATTCCATTTTTGTTTGCATTTCACTCACCTAAGTTCTCAGATATCCTTTAGTGCATCTTTTTACATTAGTCTATCTTTACCTACTTTTAGACTGTTAACCATATGGAAAATTCATCTCAAATATCTAAATACTTTTATGGTGTCTAGTTTTTCACTACCATGCAGACTTATACTACACACACTATTTCTCCAACAAATAAGCATAAAACTGTCCTTTTATGCAGGACGCAACTAAAAAACCAATTTCACCTGTATCACCTAACTCAAAATGTTAGTGGTTAATATGATGTTATATCTAATCCCTAAACTCCAGTTTCACATATCATAATTCAAAGTTGAAACAGCATGACCTAAATCACAACCCTACCAATCTTTATATTCCTGACTTCCAATCATAAAGCAGCAGCTTGATTCATGCACCCAGCACACTGTTTGTATAAGTGAAAGCTTATTTACTTACATGGCTGATGCCACCCATGGCTGATGTGGTAGCAATGCTTACAGAATCTGTTTCCACCTCCAACCATGTGTTCTGGGAGCGACACTTTATTCTTTCTGCTGCCTGTGCCAAAAATAAGACCATGATATTAGAAGAAAGGGGGCAATCTGATAATTAGTGCCTACACTTGTTTTGTTCACATGTTGATAACTTTAATATATCTGTTCCCTTGATAACACAATATATTTCTATGTTTAACAATAGAAGATTTCCCCTGTTTGGTGAGAACCACATTTAAGACTGGTGGCATTATTCCTTACACGCATTGCACATATCATTTTTTTCATCTTCCTAAAAGCAACTGTTGTAACATTCATCACATTGATAACTTCCTTCATCCAATGGTCAGCATACCGAACACAAAAAGTTTGCACTTGCATTCTGCTTAATTGCCACTAGTTCTTTTTGGCTAAGCTTGTCATTAAAAAAAAAAGAAAAAAGAAAAAAAAAAGAAAAAAAAATATATTTTCAAATTGAACTTGGAAGTTTAACTCTATAATATTTCCCTGCATAGTTTTACGATGTAAGGTGAAGCCCTCATCCATTTTGTTTATGCTAGCCCCATACTTGAGGAACAGTCACCCTGTTTCATAAGTAATGTGGGATTCCCTTCCCTCACACTTATTTTCTAATTAAGCTGAAATTGATGCTCCTCCAACAAGGATTTAGATTCAGCTTGCCTTGAATTAGCCTGCAGTTGTCCTTTGTGCTTCAGAGAGTGTGCATCTAAAATGGTGTTCAGTTAGCTTTATGAACTTCCTTATGAGTCTTTAAACACATCTTTACACTTAGTTCAATAAAGCTTCATTATGAATCTTTAAACACATCTTTACACTTAGTTCAAAGTTATTAACTTTCTCATAAGGGAGACCCTCTGCAAATTGTCCAAGCCCTGGCAGCACTTGGGTCACTTTTGGGAATTACTGTATGGACAATTTGGGCTTTTCATACTAATTTCTAATGCCTAAAATGCTATTCATGCTTGCCAAAATATAACCCCTACAAAATGTTGCCACCTTATACTAATGAAAAAACTGACTTTAGGGATATAAGAAGACTGCTTGACTACTCTACTCTCATGGAATGTTACTGAGTCACACCAGCGTGTCCAGCAGTATCTCATAAGGAGTTACCCTGCAAAGGAGTTAAGTTTATATTTGCTATTTTCATGAAGTATCAAGTACACTTTTACAAACATTTCTTTGCTTCCACACATTATTGATGTGAGAAAAGAGTACCTTCCAAGGAATGTGGACAACCAAATTTTAGGATAACTCTGCCTTCCTCCCACTGGTCTTGTTGAAGTGTTGAAAAAAGAGGCAGGTTATGGCAAGAGGAGGTTGGAAATAGGAAATACTTCGCTCATGTGGGAGTTGGACAAGTTGAGTTTTGACACCTACATCTATTCATTTATTCATCATACCTGATTGCCGTTTCCCATGTCATCGAGGTAGTGCCAAGAAACAGACAAAGAATGGACCATCTGATCATATACACATATAATTACATAAATGCCCATACAAGCACACATACATATCAACATATACATACACACATACACATATATACACATGCCCATATTCATGCTTGCCTTCATCCATTCATGTCACTATCCTGCCACCCAAGAAATAGCATTGCTACCCCCCGCTTCAGTGAGGTAGCACCAGGAAAACAGACAAAAAAGGCCACATTCGTTCACACTCAGTCTCTAGCTTTCATGTGTAATGCACTGAAACCACAGACCTTTCCATGGTTTACCCCAGATGCTTCACATGCCCTGGTTCAGTCCATCTAAATTACTTATAATAATGAGATTTAATAGATTCAAAAAGGAAAAGCACAAATAGCAGATGAACATTAAAAAGTATGGAAATGATTACTGATTACTTAGATGCTGATCAATAACTTCTGTTAGCCTGCAAACAATTCAAAACTGTATGATTAGATGACCAGCTGGTTAAAAAAAAATGCAGTCAGAAAACAGTGTAATAAAAGAATGGACATATACAGTCACAAGACTATTTATTAGGTCTTCCCTTGCATCAGCATCCCTTTAGTAACTAAAGATACACAAAAGAAAATATCATCAGTGATCTAGAACCTAAAAAGTCACTTAGCATACCTGCTGGGCTTGCTTCACTTTACGAAGTCCTGAATTCTGAAGATAGAAAGGCAGGTGGACAATGTTCCTTAGGTAGTCATGGCCACTAATGGATGACTCGTTAAACACCCGATGGACATGAAGCTCTATAGCCTAGTTGGGAAGGTAACAATATAACTGTTAATGAAATTCTTGCTAGACACAACAGGAGGCCAAACCAATTCTTCATCATCAGGATACTTATGCTTGGTAAAAACACATAAGTCAGTTAAGAGTTCCTGTGCCAAACTACCAATTACCCAACAAAAAAATACCAGCAGTATGAATGTCTGATGCTTCCTTTGCAAAACTTTTGGTGAAAATGCACCATTATGTTTGCCAAAGGAGAAAAATACCAGGTTTTCATAAGTAAGTAAACATATGTATCATCAATACAATATCATGAATATATACCTACAAAAATTGATACATCATCTTGTGGAGAATATGGCAGGGATGAAATAATCAATTTAGATGCACTTGGGAACCCATTCCCCAAATAAAGCATTGCATAGATATCACTGTGTGAATTACAGGTAGTGCCTCCATATTTGCATGCCCATGTATTTCAGCATGAACCTGAGTTAAACTTTACAGATTCAGGTAATCATATCTTCCTTAAAAGGAACACTATAGTCAGTACTACCAGAAGGAATTAGTTTTAGTTTTAGTTATAACCATATTCATATTTTGAGAAACAAGAGAAAGTGGTGCAATAAGTGATGTATGCTATGTTAATGGTAAGAAATTCATTAAACCTATTACTAAAATTACTTTATAATAATTATCAGTTAATCAATAAAAAGTGGAGGGATAAGCATATTAAGGGCTGAGGGTGAATCATTAGCATAAAAAGTGTGAGTTATAATGCAGACAAAATGATAAGATGCTGCAGAGTCTTACTGGTTATAGCTAAAATAAATATTCTCTATTGGTAAAACAAGACAGAGCAGTATAAGAAAAGTGATATACTGGAGGTTAAAAATACTGAAAGTTACTGAAAATATCACAGGGTTACTTACTTGTTAGCAAATAAGATATGAAAAGAATAGTCAGCATAAGGTTAAGGCTAATTCAACATACATGTGCATGAGTTGTAATGCAGAAAAAAGTAATGTGTTGCAGAATCTTATTTAGGAAAATTCTACCATCCAAAGAGCTAATATTGCAAGTATGCAAAGGAAAACATGCACTGTTTAATGTAACAATTATAAACATCCCTAGATTTTTCAGGACCTAGCTTTCCAAAAAACTAGTTCTCCTAAAATGGCAACTCTAATTCTTTTCTCACTTTCAAACTAGCTGGACCATAGACCAAGTAGGAAGGACATTTACAACAATAACATTAGCAGTGCAATGTACTCAATCGAAAAAATTTTGGAGAAAATTTTTTGGTTAGCTAGGATCTGAGCAACAACTGAAAGAATCCCTAAAAAGGATGGCAAAACCTCAGGGCATTCAGTCCCATTATAGCATGACGTGCACAGCAATATTCACTGGTCTTTCAGAGGCTAAATTTTGATTTGAATGTTTATCAACAACACAATTTCATAGTCTGACATACAGAAACTGTATTAGTCAATTATCTCTCATTATGTATGTTATTGTGAATCATAACATTTCATTTGCAAGAAAATCTTACTGTGTTTATTTACAGACCAAGATATTTTCTACATTCAAACAGAATTGTCTGGTTAAAGACCAATAACAATATAGTACACTATAATAAAATTTTTGGGCAATGGATTCATTCAAAACACAGGTGTAAGGAGATTGTTTCTAACAGGCATTTAAGTGACAACTAATACAAATGGAAACTTAGCCTCTGTGACACAAACATATTCTACCACTGTTATTACAAGCAGCTGTCACTCAGGAGCAAAATTTTCCTAATAGAAGATATGAAAGGTAGATAAACTACAAGCTAAAATTCTACAACATATACATGGACATTCCTGGCAGGTGCAGAAGTCCCCGCCACTATGTGTCTAGACGACAAGGGTAAGGTTCGCCATTGACAATATATACCATGGGTCTGTGTCCCCTCTGTACCTTCTGCTGTCTCGAGGCTACCACGGCCTACAGCAGCAGCAGTGATAAACAGGCTATGTATTAGGGCGTGTGGGGACATCAATCTTAAACTGTACTCTTATGTCATTAAGAAAATCTTTTTATAGCTATACCATACAAGCCTCTTCCCATATTCACAAAAAAAGGAGGTTCGTTTAGCATCTTCCTTAAAAAATTTGATGGATGATGATTAACTTTTATATCTTCTCATATCACACCAGGTTTTCCATATCTAAAGAAGGGCTTCATATACAAAAAACTGTCAAACATTTCAGCTATAATTCATTTCTACATTCTCAACTATTTACGGGCCCACAAGCAATGTTCAAAAGATGTAATGTAAAATTCTGCAAGTTCTATCAAATACATAAAGCATCCATCACCTACTTGCAGTATAGATAAAATCGTGTAGAAAAATGTGGACTGTGTTAGCAGTTATATAAAAGGGCAAAGTACAAGAAAGAGGAGGAAAGCAAGATAAAAGCTGAAGTAAGGGAAGCCATCAAAAGACTGAAAAGTGGAAACGATCTATCTTTCTTCATATGTTTATGATGTTACCTCACTGAGATGGGAAATGCAATTGGAGATAAAGAGTAAAAAAATTTTCCACTGAAATATATGCAAAGGCTTAAGATTTGCTTATTTGCATCTCTTCTTCTTTTTCTTTTAATGCATACTTGCTTTTCCCACCTTAGTGAGGTACTGTCAGGAACAAACTAACAATGGCCTCATTTACTGGACACGTAAGCATTGGTCCCCTGAATATCTTCCACTCTTTCCCCACTCCCCTTGAGCTATCTCATCAATCATTATAAAAGAAAGTAAAGTGCTATGCTATAGCCACTGGCATATCAAGAGGATGAAATTCATCCATAAAAAGAACCAACTAAAGTATTCATGATTTTTTTCTTTCATGCAATACTTGTAAACAGACGGAAATATCTAGACTCTGAGGAATGTGGTTCCCCATTTGGCATCAACATAATTTATTTTGTTATTTGTTAATCAGAATATCAAGTGAAGTACAAGTTTACAAATATTTGTATTTTAATTCCCTACGGAACTTGATGTACAAAAGTATCATAAAAAATCTCACCCTGTGTAATCTAGGTTCTTAACAAACATTTCATTCAATGACAATACTATGTTTGTTGCATTTGGCTTACCAGTTGTTTAGCCACTTCATCCAATACTTAATTAAAGCATAATGAATATTGAGAATTGTGAGTGTAAAGACTACATTTTTTATTTCTTGTTATTCATTAAGTAGTGAGCTGTAAATATCATTTTTCTCTCATCTGTGTCACACACCATGGGAAGCTACTTTTTTCTGTCATGAACTGCCAACTGTACCAATCTCAAGACAAACGCAAGGACAACTGGAATCTAAAAATGTGTAATAGGCCCTTAAGAGAAATCATACAGTGAAGGTAATCAAAGAAAAGAGCTGTCCACAGGAAAACAAACTCCTTTACTTCATGAGCACAAATGCTTCTATAGTTGACAAAAGCCAAGCAGTCTCCTACATCAAAGACTCTACTTTTATCAAAATAAATCTAATTCCTGACAAAATTAAGCTGGCAGTGCACTATTGTTCTTATTTATTAATTATGAAATACATTTCTAAGAATGGCTTCATTCCTTCATCACAGAAATGCAAGTAAGGTAAATATGTTTTTTAATTCTGAATTATTGTGATAAACATTTCACTTAAGTGACACTTACAAGATCTTCCTTACAAACCAAGTGAGCATTATCAAAACATTACAAATAGCCTTCATCTTTATTGTGAGGATAAGACTACCATTTCACCTCATGTATACATATAGTTTTTCACACTGAACTTCAAAATTTTACTAGGACTGTTAATACTATAAGAAATATCCATTCTTCTGAGGCTAGAGTATTAGTATACTAAAATGCAAGAAAACACATCTTGTGAGATACCTGCTACAGAATTAACAGATCCAATTTTGAAGAAAAACTGACAAACCTACATGCTATAGCTGTTATCAGACTCTGTCTGCTTGAGGTTAAATGGTGAGAGAAAAGTCACCTTTGGTGAGGCTGTATCATCATCTTTTGATGAAAAGAGTACAGCCTCGTCAAAGACGATTTTGCCTCAGAGGAGTCCTTCCTGTCCCTGCTACTGAGTGTGGCATAATGCTGGAGATGAACTAGCTTCCCAGAAAGGGTCCTAGGGTGACAACAGGACCCTCTAAGAGAGTGGCCTGGGGTAATTATATATATATTCATTCTTAAACACCACTTCACCAGACATAAAACCATCTGAAACCACACTCCCCAGGTAAACATAAGTTTCACTTTTCCATTTACGCTCTAGACATCACCCATCCCTACAACAATGCAAACACTAATTCAGCATATCTCAAGACCCTTCATGCCCACAATGCATCACAATGAAGACAGTGAACACTTACTGTTCAATTGCCCCACACTCTCCCAACAAAATATCAGGGGTGTGTGATGTCCCCATGGTTGTTTAATTTATTTATGGATTATTAGGTTCAGTAAGGTTGAGGGACAAGTCAATTGGGATGTAAGTTGGACTGGAGAAAAATTGGAGGAAGTGAAGTGTTTCAGATATCTGGGAGTGGACTTGGCAGTGAATGGAACCATGGAAGCAGAAGCAAGTCATAGGGTGGGAGAGGGGGGCAAAGGTTCTGGGAGTGATGGCTGTGAGGTCATCTGCATATAAAAGGACCTTCACATTGTGGTCTTCTAGGGTTAATGGGAGGTCATGTAGGAAGATACTGAAAAGGATTGGGGAAAGAACTACTACTAAGGAAATTCCACTGTAGAGAGTAAGAGCTTTAAAGAAGCCATTGTAAGTGACTCTGCCACTTTGGCCAGCTGTGAAATTGGTTAACCATATAATCTTTGCTGTAGAGGGTGGTGTCATTTATCTTGTAGATGATGGTATGTTGGGGAGAGTTTAAAATTCTTTATTGATGTCTATCACCTGCATTGATATCTAAAGTACAGCTAGTAGTTACTATATATAATATCTTTCAGAAGTACTTTTAATACATAGTACATCTGTCATAAAGCTTACAGACACTTATCATACTTGTGATGGGTAAATGTATCTGAGTATCACTAAAAGCAGACAAAGGTTATCAGTTACTTATAAGAAAAACCTTAAAATGTGACATGATCAAGAATAACATGGATATAAATATCTTTAGAGATGAAAGGTGACATGATCAGCATACCATGACTGATTACAATTACAAAAACATATAAAACCAGAGATAGGAGCAAAGTAACACAATGATGAACGATGACCTAAAATAGCCATGAGGAGATTTATAGTTTTTAAGGGTAATCAAACACAAACAAAACTGACTAATAACAGTAGCATTATAAAACTTCTTGACATGTAGCAGACATGCATGGATGAGAAGTGATTACAAAAATGTAAATAACTCATAGCATAAACTGAAAAGTCTTACAACTTAAGTCTTGGTGACAAGTGAGGCATGATAATGACTTTTGCTAAACCATGAAGCAATCAGTGAAGGACTGTAAGGTGACAGACGATGCTACTATCAAAACTTACTCTGGTGATGATATGAGGATCGATGGCAAGAAGGATGATGAAAGGTGCTGAATTGTCCGTGAAAAGGGTGTGGACAGCATCAAGAACAGAGAGAACCTTCTCTTGCTCACAGCTGTCAAGACCATCCACCACCACAACTAGACGTGTCTGCTGGGATGTGAACGCATCCAAGCACTTCACCTAACATGTTAGAAATAAAGTTACAGGTTTGTCAACACAGTGACTTGATAAAGCTAGATATGAAATCATCTGAAAAGAAAATAATAGTGATGAAATTTGCAATAACTCCAACTACTCAAGACAAAATAATTCACATTTACTCATAAATCTGCAAAGTTATCTTTAAGGTTAAATAAGTAGCTTCTGTGACTCACTTCTTGTATGACCTTAACAAAATGCAAATAATAATATCAATAATATGAAGTCTTCAAAATTTATATGATAATGTGTGGAATTATGTACCATATGACTCTGCTTACTTCACGTTAAAAGACACCATAAAAACACCCTAAGAACCACAAAAATATATTTTTCTTTAAAAAGTACCCAAGAGTTATGAATGATAAGCTACATTGTCAAACTGGACAAGTGATGCTAAAAAAAAAAGGGATTATGATAATAAACTAACAATTGTATTGCCTCAATTATTCATGGATGGATTCTTCATGGCAAGATGTAATAATCTGAGCCAGGACTTTGATATTACAGAATAACCAGCCCTTAGCTCATCTTAGTGAATACCACTCTTTACCTTTGTTTCACAGTTAGCATGAGATTACATTCTGAAATCGGAGTAGAAAAATTCTTATTCAGAAATGGGCTAAACAGATACAAGAACTTTCCCTTTACAATTTCATCACAAATATACTTATCAAACATAATGGTGCAATACTATCTCATCACCACCCTGAACACAAATAATATAAAGCTGATCTCATCTCAATCACCATACACATCATTAATATATATATATATATATATATATATATATATATATATATATATATATATATATATATATTCTAGAATCAGAAAAGTATACAAACTGCACTTCAAAAACTCTCGACTGCTTAACTTATACCATTTACAGGTTGAAAACTAAATGTGTGCAACAATCAACAAATCAAGCTAGAGGAATGGCATATCAGTAATTTCTAAGTAACTGTGCTGTAGTCTGGCAATAAGAGATACTTATCTCATTAATCATAAGCAGATTTTTTTGCTTACCATATCCACCATAAGGTCGACCTCACTCTTGAGTGTTAGTAAGTAACCCTCGGCCTTAATAGTATCAAGCTTTGCCACAGCACGGAGGAGATGTCGCCGGTGGGAGAACATAAGGGAGACCACCATACGAGCCAGGGTGTGTAGATTAGCAACCACTACCACAGCTACCAGCACACCCAAAGTAATTAGCAGAGGGTTCATTAACTGTCCATGATACGGCCGTCTAGTGGGGAGATAAAATAATAAACACAAATACATGTGTATTCTATACTGTTTTCTTTTAAAGTTTCACTTCCAGTCTTTTTACATTCTCTATTATAGAGTCATATGAAAGTTAATTTCAATGTATGATACTCTAACAGGAACTACATGTTACTCGATATAAAGAAATGGTATGATAAAAGTTACCGATGGTAAAAATTCTTATAAAAAAAGATTTAAAGTTAGCTTTAAGAAAAAGACTTTAGAAAATCACGTTGTACGTCTATGAAAAAAAAAAAACTTGAAGATACTTACATGTCAATATACTCGATTTCTTCACTTGATTCTCCACTGACATCATCATCCTCATCATTTTTATCATCATCATCATCACTTTTTGAGTTGTCTATAGCTTGCAAGGACATTTCTTCCTCTTCCTCATTAAAAGGAGTTTCAGCATGGAACCCAAAGAGCCCCGCTATTACTCCAACTATCAGCAGACAGATAAGTGTGACGAAGAAGATGACGATGTAAGGAATACCACAAAGGCGACGGTACTTCCATGGGGAGGATGAGACCTCTGTGTTAAAAGCATATAGAGTTGATTATCTTTGCATTTTCTAGTTCAAAGCATTTGAATCTTGCTATCAGAATGAACATTCAGTGTGCTAACTTATCTTTTACTACAGCAATCAAGTGGAGTAATAATTAATAAGACTCACGAGCTTTAGGTCGGAAGGCTCTGTAGAACCTAGTCGCAAACATGCCATACTCTCGCTCTACCATGTCGAAGAGAGAACCCAGCATTTGTACCACTGAATTCTCCCCTGCGGCTGTGCTGCTGGGTTTTGCACCTTCAGCGAAGATAAACCTTTATAAAAGAATAATCATCAATAAAGCATGCAATGACAGGAGGGAAATAATCAAATGTTAGTTCATTATCCTATCTATAAAGTTGTAGGTTCGACGACTGTGGAATCAAGGACCTTCAAAGCATGCAATGACAGGAGGGAAATAATCAAATGTTAGTTCATTATCCTATCTATAAAGTTGTAGGTTCGACGACTGTGGAATCAAGGACCTTCATAAAGGCCTTATTGTTAATGAAACAAAAAGATGAATATAGGGAAGTAATGAGATCCTGAATCATCTAATTTATTAGTGATATGCTACTCATATCTTATCTCATAAGTGCAATACTTGAACGTGTGTGTCTAATGTGCCACATTTAACCATTCAGCGAGGAAGACAACACACACTGATCTCCTTACTTAATATTCTCATCCGCACACTCCATTTCACTATCCTTTAACATCACTTTTGGTGTCACTTCATTTTCATCTTCAATCTTACTCACTTTCTGTCGTTATTAGTGTCCATTATTTCCATACACAACATCCACTAAAACTTTAAAAACAATATGCACACATCACATGAGCATACACACACAATGTAACAAAAATGATACATAGCAAGGAAAAAGATATCTTTTTTTCTATTTACCAAGCATGATTATATCTATCCTAAACCTAATAATACTGCTTAATCTTTTTTGAATAACTCACTTGAGAGGCCGAGCTTGCACTCCATCTTTCCATTCCTTCCACTGTGCTCCTGGTGGTGAGCAGAATATGACTTGTAAGACCAGCTTGAAGGCTGCCATATGCTTTTCCAGTGATACACTCCATCTGTACCACATATGCAAATCATACCTGGGTGATGATATATCCAAAGTTAGCAAGTCAGCCAAGTGCGGCTGTAAACATCACAAAGGGATTCATACTAATGCATGCAGTTATGCTTCGTAACTCAGATGAAGATCTGATAAGTGTAAAATAATATTAAGAGCTAAATAAAAATGGCAAAGTTAAAGGGAAAAGTTCGAGAAAAAATCCTATCATGAAAACGAAAGTCTCGGAGCATAAAAATGTAGAGATCTATCAGTTGTTTCCTTAACTCTCCATGTCATCAACAAGCCTTTTAAACTTTTGTGAACTGCCAACATGCACTGCCTTGTGTGTGTGTGTGTGTGTGTGTGTGGATTTCTTCATACCTGTTTACCGCCTCCTGCATAAGTGAAGTAACAACAGAAACAGTCGAAGAAATGGCTTCACTTACTACTTTTGTAATCCGCTACCATTTTTACCCAAATCAGTCTGGGGATCATTTCTTTACACTCAAACACTCCCACAATTACTCCTTAGCAAAAATGCTACCCCTTCCTTGGCTCTCGCCCTCACAATTGTAACCCCTGACTTTACACCTAGGATATTTCCAAACGACTCAAAGCTAGAACATCCATAAATCCATATATCTCCCTTTTTTTTTATCCTCCTCGAGACTTCCACACACGTTCAGATACCCCGGCCTGAGCCTTTTCGCTTGGTTTCTTCTGTTCCAGCTTTTAGAAAGTGCCTCTTTTGTTCACCTTCCATGACACGCCAGGAAGGTGGTCTCCCAGTAATGCAGGAGGGCAAACAATTATATATGCATTTACATACGTATCTCCACCATGTACACAGTACATTATACCCCAAGAATCGAACCCCGCATCATCTGTGGCAGCCACTTTAAACCCAAAGTCACGGAGACCTAGCATTTTACAGGTTAGGCTACTTGCCTCTCGATATTGTCAGGGTTTATATATATATATATATATATATATATATATATATATATATATATATATATATATATATATATATATATATATATATATAAACTTGTATACCCACTTCTCTGCCAAAATAACAGTAAAAGCAACTTACCTCCTGGAGCCATGCCAAATTGCAACAAGGATAAGAGTACAAAAGAGGAAGACTCCGCCCCCCGTAGCGAGACCCACCACCCAGGAAAATGTGGGCACAGCGATGATGAGTCCTAGCAACAGTGACAGATGAACCACCAGCAGCAGTACTAGTGGCGAGAACTGAAACAATGGCTCTACCCACTGACGGGCAAAACTCCCCATCTCCTCTGTTGGAGAAATTTAGTCTTTGTTTACTTACACGTTGAATGTTTTACCAATGTAAAAAAAGAATATTCCCATATATCATCAGTTATACTTATCCAAATGGTTTACTCTTCAGGGCACCAATTAAACTTCAGGCCTGTTAAATACGAATAATTCTGATGATTTGAGAGTGGAATAATGAAACCTTACTAACTAGTACAGTTTAGCACGAAAATAAAAGACTTCATTGTAAGCTGCTTACCCTTAAGTTTTCGAATGAGGAAAGACTTGCCAGAACCCCACTTAGCGTAAAGTCCAACAGATATGGGCATGGAAAGAGATGGCTCGCTGAGGATATCAGCCATTGAGGATGAGTACAGATCATACCCTAACATGTTTTCATTATCTTCATTAGTATTAAGACGACCTGAGGAGCAAAGACGAGGGAAACATGAACAGCACACACATCCTCACAGCATTTCCAGAAGTCTACTTACATAAATTTTTTGTGCAATAATCCAATCACAACTGTTTCATTGTCTTGCACTTCAAATACATAAATATTCCACATAAATGTAAGTAAACATATTCACCTATGTATCAGAGTGGCAAGGAAACAACATAAATGAGACGTATCCACCCACAATCATGCATGTTAATATTTTTTTCTCCTATGAAACCTTAAGTAAGAAATCGTAATACGAAACTTACGTGCTCCGAAAATTTGTCCAAGGATGGTCTTCTGGTTTGATAGATCAATGTTGTATGGAGTTTCGCCGGCTCGGTTTGGACGGTAAAGCAATTGACTATTTTTAGGATTTCTCAACAGGATTTCTACTATTCTCTGTAATAAATCACATAAAAAGTCAACAATCACAAATAACGCCAAGTCGAAAATGTTGAGAGTATTATCCACGGAAAAATCATATATTCCATTACTAGGAAATCCAACTAGGTGCAATATACAACGAAATGTCAATGCAAAGCTCCAAGAAGACTAGTTCCCTACATTACATAAAGTTTATAAACATAGTGCTACATACCTTTGAACGGCCCCTCATGGCAATATGTAAGGCAGTGTCTCCTTTTTTATCTATTACTGACACCCGAGCCTTCTTGTCTACTAACAGTTGTACCACCTCTGAATTCTTGTTTCTAACCGCCCTCAGAAGGCACGTATCTCCGTCTTTAGTGGTATGTTCCAGGTCTGGATTTGCACTTAAGAGCACCTGCCAAATACGGTTTAGAGTCAAAACAAATTCCGGTTTGAGTAATACCTTACATCAATATTACACAGCTTCTATTCATAAAGACCTAACGGTAATTTCACAATTACAACAGACGTAATATAAGTCTATCAAGTGTCCATTCATATAATTTCTTGGGACCATGGAATATCTCAAGAAATATGACACACCTGTTACAGCTACCGCGTGACCTTATGACGATGTGACGACATACCTTTACGACTGCCGTGTGACCTTTTTCGACTGCCCAGTATAATGCTGTTTTTTTCTCCCTGCCGACCATATCTACATCACAGTACTTCTTGAGCAGCGCTTCGACTACGGCTCGGTGACCGCCCCTCGCAGCATATATTAGATTAGTGTCCCTGTTGCGGTCCTGTGGATCAAGGGGGAAGGGACATATTTACGAAACCACCTTTCTTCTAGTGGTAAACTTTATCTCATTATATGTAATAGCTTACCATATATAATATCTAAGATATATCGGTTATAGGTAACTAAGCTCCCTTTTGAAAATACACGTCACTGTCAACAGTATACATGAGAATCATGCGGACATGAAAAGTATGGCTGGAAGGATGGAGTGTCATACCTGCATGTTAACATACGCTCCACCACTGAGGAGGGCATTAGCGATCTCGGTGTAGCCTTCTTTACAGGCTATGGTGAGCGCCGTGCCTCCATCTTTGTCCAAGGCGTTGAGGTTGGGTCGATGCTCCAACAGCAGATGCACAAGGTCCACAAAGTTACCACGCGTCGCCATCAGTAGTGGCGTCCAAGAGTACTGAAATAAAGAACGAGTCATCGCCATAATAATAATGATGATGATGATAATAATAATAATAATAATAATAATAATAATAATAATAATAATAATAATGATAATAATAATAATAAAGAAAAAATAGAATCTTGATGGTTACCAGTGATTCCCAGTTCTTATCTAGGTTTCAGTTTGAAGCGAACAATAGCCGGTACTTACTGTATAACACTTGTGTTTCCATTAAACTTGAGCATTTTTAATTGTATTTCTACCATAGTCAATGTACACAACACACTGGGACTGCTGGAAAAAAAAATTACCCAGCACTTAATACAAAGCATTACGTCTAAGGAAGACGAATGTATAGCTAAAATCACCACTGGGAATTGGAGGCTCACCATGCCAGAAGCGTCAACATTGGCCCCGTGCTGTAGGAGGGCCTCGGCGATCTCGTAGTATCCTTTCCGACACGCCCAGATGAGTGGCGTCGTCCCAAACTTGTCGCCAATGTTGACCTTAGCACCGTGCTCCAGAAGGTCGTGGACAATCTCCGTGTGGCCCCGGCCCGCCGCCCACACCAGCGAGGTCATGTGATGCTGACCCTGGGTGTTGGGGTCGGCGCCGCGTGCCAAGAGCACCTTTGCCAGGGCGGTGTGGCCCTTGTAGCACGCCCACATGAGTGCCGTCCACCCGCCCTGAAGAATTGTAGAAGATACGTGGATACAAGTAATTCACACTGTGATTCCATGCTTGCGATCAATTCACATTATGGTTTACTACATTATATCACCTGAGGATCTACATTAATTCTTTTTTAGACTGTGCTTTGCTTGCCGTGTAGACTATGTTATACTATGCTTGCCTAGATAAGGTTTGTATCCTAACTTAGCCAAGAAAAACAATGGGGATGACGTGTATATATATATATATATATATATATATATATATATATATATATATATAGGGGAAATAATAATATGCCTCACCATGTCCTTGTGATGTATGTTGGCGCCATGGTCAAGTAGTGTTGCCAGCGTCTCCCCATGACCCTCCTTGGCCGCTGTGATGACCGGAGACCACTGGTCCTGGAACCATAGCCATACGGGTTAAACTCCATTAAATGCTTACAAATCCATTTAATTAAACAAAAAAAAATAATCCTAATTAGAGCTTAGTTTTAAGTGCTAATAATGAGCAAAAATATATAATTGGTACTTATCAAGTCCAGGAAAGTGATCACTTACATTGTCCTCAGCATTGACGTCCGCCCCATGGAGGATTAACTCATTGCAGAAGTCTGGTTTGCCCTTACTGGCGGCGAAGATGAGGGCGGTGGCGCCATTCTCGTCCCTGTCATCGATGACCACGGAGCGCGAGGCTAGGAAGGCTTGCAGGCCAGTGAGGTTGTCCTCCGAGATGTAAGACTCCAAGGACTTGAAGCTCAGCGACACCATCTGGTCCGACTGCAGGGGAAGAAAACAAACAGGGACCAGGTGTAAGTATGAAGTTCACGGAAGTTATGAAGCCTTCTGGTAGAGAAAACAAGATGCGGTGCACTTTTTTTTTGTTTTATCTTTTTATTGAAATGCCAGAAAAAATATACAAAAAAAAGCAGGTGCAAAAATGGACAAGTGTGAAAAATATGATGACAAAACTTGCTTAACATGTAACTTATGATAAAAAATTGTTTTAGCGCACTAGACACTCGTACGCCTAAATTTAGAGCCAAGTTTATGAAGAATGCACTGTACAATGTAGATAAAATCTAAATGCGATGCTTCATTAAACAGGAAACACATACATACATATATATATATATATATATATATATATATATATATATATATATATATATATATATATACATACATTTATATATAAACCCCTTGCCAATGTTTACATCCAACGCATCCCAAACTGATGAGCGCGCATCCTGTAGGGCAAAACGTAACGCTATAACATTTGCGTTTTATCACTGCTTCACTGAGTCGTACGTAGTTCGTCCGGTGTTACAAAACTTATTATCGCTTGTCTTACAAAAAAAAAAAAAAATGAAAAAAAATCCTTGTTCCTCAGCTGTAGGATGTACGAAATAGAACTGGAAAATATAAATCTTTGCTATTCTAACGAATGCTGAGAGGAAATGCTCCAAACAAAAGAAGGCTTGTTGCTTGGATAAATGCCATCAAAGCATAAAGAATGGAAAACATCATCCCAAGAAGAGATATATCGAACACTTAATTGTAGAAACTATGTCATTTCACGGGAAACTTCATTCTTTCACTAGCTAAGATATTCTTTTCATTACTACCATCCTAGTTTTCTTCTCTGATCATACAAGGTACTCCAAGATTATCACATGAGTTTGATAATCAGTTTCAAGATACTGCTTGTACAGGTACCTTTTTGTTTTGTTTTCGCTTTTCATCATCCGTATTTTATAACAGTTGTTGGATCAAAGAGACTTGTTGGGGGTTCTAGAAGACAATCAAGATGATTTTCAGCGTCACTGTCTGTGACTGACCCTGACCTTGATAATCACCAACAGCTAGACCAGTCAGCACGGCTGCATTCTGGTATGAGAGTTCTTCAAGTCTTAATGCAAGATGAATACAAGATATTACTTGACTTTTCTGTGCAGGCAAGCTTGTCTTCTGTGGCTTAAGCAATTCATTGCACTTTCTTCGTTGAACTTTAGTAAATATTTTCTTAAAAGTGATAATATTCATCATTTATCATAATTCACAGGCGAACTGCAACTACTGTATCTTATTAAAGAACAAACATATAAAATAGTACAGTTTATACTACAAACTTATAAATTTACTAATACAGTTCTATTTACGAATCTCGCTTTTTTTTTGAATGACAAGAAAACAATTATTAAACTGTCCGTTATTTTGGAAAAGGAACCATATCAAAAATCAGTTAATTCTATGAAATATTCTTACGCGTATGATTCACTTCATATCAAAATCTTTGCTTTCAAATAAAAGTAAGGCCCAATTCTCCCTTCAGAACAAATCATCAACGAAGTAGTCTTATATATAAGCCTCCAGCGATCAGCATGTTTTCACAGATGTCATTGTGCGTACAATACTACGTATCAATAAGATATTCCGTTACACCCTTCCATGATGTAAGGCTACTGTGACATATCACAAGATGTATCACCATCAGATCAGGCAATTCTTGTTCGAGGCCAAAATATTCTGATGTTATCCGTGAGTTTCTTCGTCGACGCGAAAGTTTTCACAACGAGACTCCACAGACAACATTCGTATACACCGTACGTTTTACCTCACAGGGTGCGTGCGCATAGTGTCTGCATCCATGATTTACGTAACACGGCAAGGGGTCATAAAGTCTATAGATCAAAATAACCTGTATACCCAACATAATTATAACAGCATTAACCAGTCGCTACTGAAAACAATAATTTCCTTACATTTCAAACAGTAGCGCTACAATGCTATCAACGGGGAAAACAGTACAGCGAGTGGCTGAAGCTCAACAGATGCCATTTTGTATCCCCACAAAGTGCGCTCTCTGGAGAAGCAAGATGACACAGGTTTACCTTCAGCCAACCGCTGCTGTTCATCCATCCAGTCAGCAACAGATAAGTGGATGCAACGTATTTAACAAGTTTACCGAGCAACAGAAGGTTTGGGAAACTACAGAAGCAACTAGGATTATTTCGCTTTAATGTTCTCTTCATCTGCAGTACGTTTCATTGATCTACAGGGGTGTTACCGGACTCCAACTACAAGTGGTTTTACACGAGCGGTGAGAAGTCAATATACGGAGAGGGGCAAGGTCTCGCTAAAGGCCCCTCTCGCTCTGGACGAGCCCGTCACTTCCCTTACTCTGTGCGAGGCGCAGCGTCGCGTCAACGGGGCAGGAATTCCATACAAGAGGCGCTGGAATTTTATGATAATCATGGGTCTACTGGATTTTGGTACGCTGTGACTGGCAGTGTGGTGTGGTAGTTTCTCATAATTGGCGCGGTGTGGTGTGGTAGTTTCTCCCAACTGGCGCAGTGTGGTGTGGTAGTTTCACCTAACTGGCGCGGTGTGGTGTGGTAGTTTCTCCTAACTGGCGCAATGTGGTGTGGCAGTTTCTCATAAAGGCACTGGTGAATTGTAGCACTACCATGACAACGTTGAACGAGAAAGTCACAGAGAGCTTGCAGTGATGCTGCCTGAATCGGATACAAATCCACGGTCGTAAAAGATAACCTTTATATCTTCACTTACGAAATACGGAATTTCTGATCACGACCACCACATAGTTAACATAAATATGTAAACTGCACGGATTGATGATGTCCGTCTACGCGTATACGGATACATATGTACACCGACGTGTCGGGAGCGAAAAACCAGTCTTACATTACCGCACATCAAGGAAAGCCCCTCCAAGACATGTAAACAAAAGCAGCCTCACTTGCTCTTACATCTGAAGAAAATTCATTAGAACGAGTGAGAAAGAGAAAAAGAAAGGGACTGCTCAAGCTGTGAATTACTGTCGTGTGTGTGTGTTGAGATTCTACAAAAAAAAAAAAAGATGGGGGAGGGAAGGGGAGTAAACATCTTCCAATAATATACAAACAGCTGACTATGAGAATTTGGTCGACGAGTATTTTTGCCCTTGTGTACATAAGTAACAGGTCTTGTAGAATAAACGAAATACCTAAAGATTCGCCCGCACGTTTTTTTTTTTTTCTTTCTTTAAGGCAAGACTTGGTTAGGTTGGGATAAGATAGGTTAGGTTTGTACCCTAACCTAACCCAAGAAAGCGTTGAGGCGGAGGGCGAGTCTTGCTAGGATTGGTGTATCTTGCCGATGGTCTTGTACACTTAAGTCATGATGTATGTGTGCATGTAGAATTATCTCCACCTTGTACTGCGCTGACAGTCAGGTTATCAAACCCCTGGTACTGTACTTGTTATTAGGGCATTATGTCCCTGGTAATGTACTTGTTAGGTCATCACACTCGTGGTGATGACCATATGTCACCATACTCCAAGTACTATACTTAAGAGGTCATCACACTTCCGGTACTATAGTTGTTTGGCCAACAAACCCCCAGGTACTATACTTGTTTGGTCACCTGTTACTGTAATTATTAGGTCATCACAGTCCTTGGTATTGAACTTGTTGCCGGTAATTCAACCCCCTAAATTTTAGGAACTAAAAGATTAATTTTACAGGAGCCCAGCCTTTTCGGCCTACTTACAGCATTACAGTACCGGAAGCCTACTAAACGATACGTTTACCTAACCTACACCAAGCTCTTATATTCACACTGTCCCGCTCGGCAGTACTTTGGCGGGAGGAATCATCAACATTTTCGCTCGCTCTAGCGACAGCCAGAAGTTGGCGTCATACCAGCATTTCTTAAGGCACCAATTTTCTGGTTTCCATATATGTATTCTTCTTTTCGCGAGCTCAGTAACACATTCGAGTAAAGGCAAGGGGCCACTCACTTCGTTTTCGTCAACACAGACAAACAAGACCTTTATGAATTCAGTAGGCACTCGTTAGACAGGCGTGTCCACACTGCAGTGAATGCTACGAAGGCCACGGCTACGGTACGCGGTATGGATGCAAACAAAAACAAATGAGATGTCTTCATGATTGTCATGGTACTGTAATAAATCTGGACTTCGAAATTTAATGAAATATACAACAAAGCTATATTAGATATCTACCACTAATTACTTCAAACTAAAGAAAACCGATGAAAACTTTCGGGACCAAGACGAACCATTTTGTACTGCTCGATGAGTCGCGAAACTGACGTAAATTTATGAAACAAGGCGACAAGTCAGAAAAGTGACACAAAAAGTTCTAGTTGGACGTCGCCTTTACTCAGCCCGTCCTACCTCGAAACGCGCACTTGAGGCCAGCCTCCGCAACTTGTGTCTGTTCTTGGTGACCATATTCATTTTCATCTGCTGCACTGTGCTGACGGTCGGCTCGGGTCCTTCGGGCGCGTCCGACATTACCGAAGTGGTGGAGTTCAGGCTCTCTACGCTACAGGCGGAGGAGCTGGAGCTGTGTCGGGAGCGGAAGGCATCGCTGAGTCTCCTGAAGATGGGCATCTTCTTACGCGATACGTGTATGTTCCTGGTTAAGCTCATGGGAAACGCATGCGAGGGGCCGGGGTTCTTGCTGAAGGTGGCCACCAGGTCGCGGTTGTAGTCCAAGATCAAGCCCGGCTCCGCAGTCGACAAGCTGCCGCTGTGATCCGCACCCGAAATCGCTGCACTCTGGTCATCCATGACACTCCACGGGGATCTATAATCCAGACTTTCCTCAATGTTGTTAGTTACACGTCACGTTCACGATTAAACAGAAACTGGGGGGTTCATTCACTAGGCCGTCATGACTAGTGAATCAAAAGAGACGCTTGCAGGTGGCACCTCCCTCAGGTAGGTCAACAATACTAATGAGAATAACATCCATGGCAAGTCCTATATATACCCTCGGCTTCCATCCTACCGCCACCTCCTCCCCCGTCGCCAACACTGTCTACTCTTCAGCCATCAAAAGTACATTTTGTCATACATGGAATAACTTCTTTTTCGTACTGATAACAGAAAATAGTGAGTATGAGTGACAAGAAAGCTAGACACAAACCAAGACTATTTCGTATTGCAAAGAAAATCCTCCCTCCTCTATCACACCAACCACGCGCGAGAGAAGCCTCGCCCCACTTAGTAAGTTTGACATGACGAGTTTCTTTAACTTGCTTCTTCCTTCAAATGATGAATTACAACTTCAGAATGGACACAGGCAGTGTGTTAATCTACTGCAAATGTGCAAGGCAAACTACAACTGTACTGGGCAATGCTTAATGGCGAAGTGCAATGCGCTGTCGATAGCGGAGGGCTATCTATTATCTATGGTCAAGAAAAAGTGGTTAATTACTGTAAAAGTAAGTGAAACACTTGTTAGGGATAAAGAGAACGTATGAAAATCTCACAGCACTTTTAACCTAATTTTCGATGTTATTTGTACCGTACATTAAGTTTGTGGTCCCGTGTTTACATCGGTTTCCTAGATTTGTTCGCTGAGCGCGTTTGCTTCCACTCGGAGGCAACCACTTCCAACGAGTATAACATCCCAACATTGTAATGTAAATTTACCGTGTGCCCAAAACATTTCTTTTGTTCTCAGAACATCAAAAATAAATTTCGGTTGTTAGGGAAAGGTTAGGTACGGTTTTCATAGGTCCTGGTTAATTATACAAGTTATTTACTAAAAAAAAAAAAAAATAACCACATTTTCATGATTTTCATACCTCCGTCACTATCCGTTCATTCATTAAAGTGAGATATGAAAAGAGATCCCAATTACGTTCCCTTGGACTTGATTTAGTCTCAACAATGAATCTTACCATTCTATTAAGAGCTTTTATGAGTTCACAGTTAACAAGGTCGCCGCTCTAGAGAAAACAACGATAATAATGATAAAAAAATATGTTCATGTGTGTTCACTGTTTCCCGCTTGAGCAAGGTAGCGTCAAGAACAGATAAATGAGTGAGGAAAAAAAAAATGATTGCTTGTCTCCTTTTGTGTTCATTCTTTTGGAATGCTATACGGTAGGGAGGATTTCCAGTTCCACCGTACACGCCCCTAGGGGCTTCGTCGGCCTATTAGACACAAAAGAAGAAATGTGGGGCAATGTCCTTTGTTCCAGAGTCATTGGAATAACAATAATGATAATAAAATAATAATAATAATAATAATAATAATAATAATAATGATAAAAATAATAACAATAATGATAAATGATAAAATACTGATACTAAGGATAAACAGGCGGAAGCGTACATGAGATATATTTCTAAACAGATGCATGTTTAGAACTGCCCACTATATTAAATCGGGATGATGGAGCCAAGAAAGACGGAGAAACGTTCGTACATGTACGGTGGCTGGAACACGGGGGAGGACGCAACAGGACAAGCTCCCGAGAGGAAATCAAGGGAGAGAGAGAGAGAGAGAGAGAGAGAGAGAGAGAGAGAGAGAGAGAGAGAACTGAGTTGTGTTGCAAGGTCAGGATTATATGTGCTGTATAATGTATACAGATGTGTATTACACTTATGTAGGCAGGCGGGTTGTTGGGTAGAGGATGCTGTGAATAATCAAGGGCAAAGGCATCTGCCCTGCACACCAATGATGGCAAGATGGCGTTTGTTATCGCCCTTCGAGGGGACGCCGGCAGCGTAAGTGGATCGGGAAGACAGCTGTCACAACTCCCTATCATATACCCTCCTCAGCATTGAAATGGTTATCACCTTGCGCGTGTGTGTGTGTGTGTATATATATATATATATATATATATATATATATATATATATATATATATATATATATATATATTATATATAATCATCAAGACCAATTTCTATGTGAGTTCTACTGTAACCAAGGATCTTTCTAAAGGTTCCTGCAGCCCAAGCCTGCTCTGCTTCCGGTATCAAGGAAATGTAGACACTCATTTGGGCTGAGGTTCTTTGACGAGACAACTTCTTGGGATGCAGCCTAGCCAAAATGACTTTTCACTCTCCATACCTCGTGAAAATGTAATCCAATGACACCTTTATATATATATATATATATATATATATATATATATATATATATATATATATAGTAACAGCAATACATTTCAAATACCGTATAGTAAATAAATCTCAAATTACTTGATGTTTTGTCTTTGATGAGTTCGTGTATAGGCCTGCGGAAAGCAACAGGGTAAAGGTTTTTTAAATTTTCAAAAAAAGGACTTATCCATGATGCATGACCGTTCCATAATTGTATTCCAGTAATTGATTCTATGGTAAAAAAAAGAAAAAAAAAAAAAACGTGATGCCTGTGTAGCGTAGTTGCGGTATAGCCTAGAATGATGCCGGCCTTACCTACTACATGCCTCTGACGATGGGGCACGGTCCTGAGATCTCAACTGACGAAATTCCTCTCTGTCGCACAGGCTGTGCAATACTTTAGCAGCCGCAGTTATGAGCAGAACTAAATAATGTATTCCTCATTGCCTCTTGGCTACTTTAACTGTTGCCCTGCTACTTTTTCAAACAGGTAACAGGCATCGCGAAACGAATGCCGTCATATGATTGGCTGAATTTCGTATAAACGCAGTCACTTTGGCTAAATGCTGATGAATGCGGTCAATTTGGCTGACTGTCCAGGAGAACGGTCAATTGAGAGAATGAATGCCGTGGAATGTGCTCAGTTAAACGAAGGCCAGTGAATGCGTTCACCTGACTCAATGCAATTGAAAGCGGTCACTTGATAAGCTGAATGCTTATGAAAGCGGTAACTCGATTGTTTGACTGGATTTGCCAGATGTCACCAACGGGGCTCGAGTTGTAACGCTCGCCAACGTACACGGGGACGTAGGTACCAAAAACAAAGACGGCCCTAAACCAACTTAACGTCCTGTCATGCAACTGACAAATCAAGGATAAGTTACGTTCCAAATCCCCGCCTTATCTTTGTAAGTGGTCCCGAGTACGCCTCACCAGATCCCGAACATAATCAATCGACATTAAGCATGTCTCTATACTTTACCATTGGCTGACATATATTTATTTTATTTTATTAAATACATATATATATATATATATATATATATATATATATATATATATATATATATATATATATATATATATATATAAGGTTGCAGGATGTAAAGTGATTAGCACTGTCATCCTCGGAGCGAATTAACCCACCCACTCCCAAGGTCACCACCGCCAGTACCTCATCTGATTTCAACGGGTATATGCTCGTAGTATGTATGAGTGAAAATGAATAATACCATGATTCCCCCAGCCACCATCCAACTCGCATAAGCCTTGCTCATTTGAGTTTGTGATGAATGCTGACGTTTTCAGAGACTTCTTTAATATCATAATGCTTAATGAAACATTTTTATAAAGTATATATATATATATATATATATATATATATATATATATATATATATATTTATTCCTATGAGTCCACACAGGTTGTGTTTATGTTGCCGTGTGATTTGATCGTGGGCTATTCAATTTTTTTGTACATCGTCTATCATGTCAAACCGCATTCCAAGCTTTTCTTAGTTTTTATCCTCAACTGCAAAAAGTAACATTAGGCACGTGTGTGAGTAATTGACTATTTTGTACATTATTGGAAAAAAGTTCGACACGCGTGCGTGTATGAGTTTTAACCATTAAGAGGTACGTGCACCGGGGGAAGACTTAAGTGATGGTCAGAATTTTGATCGACAAAAGCCTAACCCAACCAACTGTTAGGTCTTCACGCAACTGACGCAAGTTTTAGAACGTATGTGTAAGCTCCTCTACCACCTTTTTTTTCTTTTTTTCTTAAACTTATTCGTCCAGACACACATCTCGTTAAATATGACACAGTATTTCTAAAATCGTCCCGGAGTTACGTCAGTGGGTGTACCTCTCATCTTTGGAACCAAATCTGTGAACCGCATTTCCAAGCAACCTCACACTTCCTATACGACGGTCTTGGCACGGAAGACGAGAATAATAAATTGACTACGCTTCGCAATGGTTGCTCTCATTTTGATATAATAAAAATTATAGAAAAGACGAAATTGAAATAATCAACTGAGGGAATATCACACAAATACTTGAGACCATAAACAGAAAAAAAAAATCTCAAGACTGAACAAAAACTTGATTATGACAATGTAAATATGCAGCATTAGGAGCCACTGCACAACCTGCTCGCCATGCCGGCCGCTGTCCTCGCATAATATCCATCACTCCAAACCTGACGGGCTCACAGCCACGGCAACACGGCCATCACAGCTGCCTGCTACGCATGGCAGCACTGCCCTACAAAATGGATACTATAATCCTTCAATTTTCAGCGAGTTGGGAGGGAGGGAGGCGAGAAAGTAGAGGAAGAAATGGTACGAGAGTTTGAAACAAAGTCTAACATCAATAGACTGGTCACATATTATACTGTTAAACTGATATATAAACTACATTTCGCTCAGTATCTCCACTGAGAACTATATTATCGAACAGAGCAGAAATTCCACTGAGTCACATCCTAGTGCCAACAATCAACCGAAACCTGGCTAGGCTCTACGATCAACCAAAGAAGAAAATAACTCACTTCAAGAAAAAAAAAAAAAAAAATCTGTTAACAATGACCCCAACTTCTCCTCCATGGCCGACCATACACAACTACCACCTCTAACACTTACCTTATCCATGACCGACTGTGCAACCGCCACCTTCAACGATCAACTTAACTTTAAATCCTTCAACGTTAACCCAACTTCCCCCACGGCCAATACATACAACTATCAGTGTTAGCTTTTTTACGTTTAATTTTTCAGATCGTGTTTCTGTAAACTTATGAGAATGATTGTATCATCTATTTGTTAATAAACGTTTGCTGGTCATAATGCAAAAGTACTGGTGGCGCCATCCCATCCGAAGAGAGTCAAAACTTAATTCCCACAAACTTGACAAGATCAATGAATACGTTCGAGAGGGTTATGAGTCTTCTGATTATATATATATATATATATATATATATATATATATATATATATATATATATATATATATATATATATATATATATATATAATCGCTTTTATCCATTTCATAGTAGTCCCTACTGACCCAAGAAAAACAAGAAATAAAAGTCACGGAACTTCATGTACGTACCTCAGACTACTATATAATATTCATGCCAAGAAAAGTTAAAATAAAATAATGGTATTGATAGAAAAGCAACACCTAAAAGTCAAAACTGCATCAAGTGTCCAAATATCATCATTCACTTGAAAGTCAATTCGTGCTTTTCTGAACGAAAATAAACAAGGAATATTTATCACCCGAAAACAGGAGAAATACTTTATTTTTCAACTGGTTATAAAAATTTACACATGCAAATTCTGTAACGAAAACGTAAACCACTGAGAAGTATTGAAAAAATTTAAATTTTACAGAGATGTGAATCATTTATAAATGAAACATAAAATAGTTCAGAAAAAATACAGATATTTTCTATATCAAATACCTTATACTTTCTAAAGTTCCAGTATAGGGACACCACACGTATAACATGGTTTTGGAAGATTCACAATACAATAAACTCCTTACACTTCGTGTAAATAATAATAACACCGACTTGGTGAGCTTGATTTGGAGACTTTTCCCCCACCTTTCATCCTAAAGTAATATAGGATAAGAGGGGGTTATCCTGACCAAACAAAATTAAGTGAAACACTCCAAGAAATCAACACACCGTATGAAAACCTTACCTAAGGTTCTGTAATAACCTAACTTTACCGATTTTTTCTTTCCGACATTGCAGCTGCTAAGACGTTCGTTCGATGACTGCTTATAATGATCTTTCCTCAACCGCATGCAAACCCATATGGCAAGATAGGCGACAGTATCTTTAGTATATTTGAACTATGACACAGACGGCGTAAATCTTGACCACTATGGTGAATGGTTTCCATAGGCACTGTTGAGGTTTATATATTTTTGAGACATAATTCACTCGACGTTTTCCCTGATCATCATAGCTCTCCGTACGTGATATCACATCTACTTATCTCCGTCGTAAGGCAAAGATATAATGCTCCAAATCAGGTAACGCAAGTCTGAATCACTTCTAGTGCGTATAATGCGTCCGATGGTATTGTTTAACCTCTTCAATCCATGTTATTCCTGTGGTGCCCCTAATGTGGGACGTTTCCTTACTCTCTATGTAAATACTGGAACACTCTAAAAAATATATATACGCAAAATCCGTTTAAAAATATGTTATTTACAGTATTTGTAATTACTGTACCAGAAAAGAGAATAACAAAAGTACATGCCAGCTATGTATACGCTAAAAACTTAAGACATTTAGAAAACGTAACGTAATGCACGCTACAGAAAACGACCACTAGTACTTAAGGGGTCTCTAATATATTTTTCTAACTAAGACAAACTAGAGCAACAGCTATCGTGCACTGTGTATATGGGGGTCCTGTATGGTAGGTCAACATGGACTACGTGTAGTAAAAAGCTCGGCGGCTGGAGTGCGAGTTAGTGTTGTTGGCAGCAACAGCGGCGGCCGACATGTGGCAGCATCCATCAGCCTACCCGGGACTGGGAACCGATGTTGAAGGAGAAACGGCGTGCGGCAAGGGATGGCGTGACGCTCAGCAGTGAGGCAAGAGACGGGCGTCGCCCGGTGCTGGAGGACACGGAGAGCGTGGACAGCAGGGAAGCACGTCGTTGGTGCTTTTCAGGGGCAGGGATGAGGAGAGAGGGGCGGTGCGTGACCCGGCGGGAGAGTCCAGCCGCACAGCCTCCGCTCTGAGACGCCTCCTCGTCATCGCCGTCGTCTTCACCAATATCCGTGTCGGGCAGATCCAGGGAGTCACTACGGTCCGCCGTGGAGGTGGTGGGAGGGGGGAAAGCCGTGTCGAAGTTGTTGGGGGTGAGGTGGTGGTGGTAGGAGGTGTTGGGGAAGTAAGCGTTCGCGGGTGTGAAGGTCGTCTGTAGTATGGAGGGCCGGGAGGCTGACTGGTCCATCAAAGGGACGGTGGGGGTTGTGGGCGGGGTGGCTCCCGGAGAAGCCTCGGGGGTGTTCTGGCGGAGGTAGATGATGGGTGCCGTGGAGGACGGGGCAGGCACGAGCAGGGGCGTGGGTGGCGGCGTGGGCGGGGGTGGAGGAGGCGTGGGCGCCAGAGAGGGCATTGAGGGGACGACCAGAGGGATGAGGGTCTGGTGGAGTGCTAGGGGAAGAGGCAAAGCGCTTGCTAGGATGGAAGGCGAGCTCAGCAAGGGCTGGGTGAGGGAGGTGGTAGCGATCAAAGGGGGGGACGACATGTTGGACGACACGCTGCTCATTACGGCCGTGTACGAGAGGGACGGGACACACACTACACTCAGGGGTGACTCGTGGCTCGATATGCACAAGGTGGGAGTGGCTGAGGTATTACAGGGGGGCATGGCTGCTTGGCTGGTGGTGGTGGAGGCTGTACAACTAAATCTCAAGGGGGGTGTGGATGCTCTGTGGGGGTGTGACGGTGAGAGCGGAGGTGTTGTGCGGGTCTGTGACGGTGACGGAGGGGGTGTCCTGCATGTGGGTGATGGCGAAGGAGGGGGTGTTCTGCGAGTGGGTGATGGCGACGGAGGGGGTGTTCTGCGAGTGGGTGATGGCGATGGAGGGGGTGTTCGGCATGCGTGTGGCGGCGAAGACGATGGCGATATGCCAGCGTGTGATGGTGATGGCGTGGGTGGTGGTTCCCCGGTGGAGCTGGTGGGGGCAGGCTGGGGTGGGGTGACTGTGACTGAAGGGGTGTGGAGGGTGCTATTAGCGGTGTGGACGAAGGTGGTGATGGAGGAGGAACATGACGTGCTGCTAAGAAGGGGTGTGGTCGCTTCATCATCACTAATCTCTATACGGAGTTGTAGGCCCTCGGCCATGTCGTAGTAACTCTTATGACAACACTGCACAACATTCAGCAGCTAAAGGCAAGATCTGGGATGCTAAGTGACGCAACAAACAAGTCCACGGTGACGGGCACGAAGGCAACTGCTGGTGAACAGGACCGTGAACAGCGGGAACGAGTCTCAGTACTTAGGCTGGATCCGGTGGCCTACGTCAAGAAATCATATAACATTCTGAGAGGTCACTAATGAAGGCTCGGAAAATAAGAACAAATAATAAGACGAGGTACTGTGGTGCGTCTACTGAACTAGTGGAAGGGTGAGGAGAGGCAGCTGCAATGTCAGCAGCCGTGGTGGTGGTGGGGAACACATTATCACAGGCGAAGAATATGGATTGTGCGGAGTGGAATGATTGGTATCATCAGGGGGGGGTGTCTGTCTAGGGAAGGAGGAGGGCGTCCTGAAAATGTGAAATGGAACATAAAATATAATCGTTCACAGACTTAAAAAAAAAAAAAAAAAGGAGAGGAGAGAGAGACAGAGAAAAAGATCATCATATAAAAAATGTCTACAAAACCGTACTACCAGAGGAAGGATTGTCTGAGAAACGCTATCTATCATCAGTGGCACTGGAAATTTATCGTGTGTGTGTATATATATATATATATATATATATATATATATATATATATATATATATATATATATATATATATATATTTTTTTTTTTTTTATACTATTCGCCATTTCCCGCGTTAGCGAGGTAGCGTTAAGAACGGAGGACTGAGCCTTTGAGGGAATATCCTCTCTTGGCCCCCTTTCTCTGTTCCTTCTTTTGGAAAATCAAAAACGAGAGGGGAGGATTTCCAGCCCCCCCGCTCCCTCCCCTTTTAGTCGCCTTCTACGACACGCAGGGAATACGTGGGAAGTATTCTTTCTCCCCTATACCCAGGGATATATATATATATATATATATATATATATATATATATATATATATATATATATATATATATATATATATATATATACACACACACTGCACTGATACAGGAAGATCTGATACAACTCTAAATCTAAGAGACTATGTTGTATAGGAACTGATATGATGCAAATTTGGCCAATGTTATCATCAGTTTGGTATTTACAATAACGTGCTATTCTCTGTGTAAGATGCAGTGAGGAAGGACGACTCTTAAGTGTTAACTGGTAAGGAAGGCAATTAGTGGAAGCCCGCCAGATGGGAGGCAAGAGGCTGGTAAACACAAACACACACACACACATCCCTCAGTCCTCATGGCTACCTGTCGTTATGACCCATAAGCTAAGCCTAAGTGTCCTACCTGAGCTGGTTTTCATGTCGGTGAGGACAGAACATGATCATGATGTACATAGGAGCTACGACACGCATCCAAGATCTTAGCCCGAGATGAGGTCGCTACCGATGCAGGACACGACGCTACTGATGTGTGTGTGACTTATGCTCCATGGCACATGCTGGTGACGGCGAACCAGGGTCTGTGTGTGTGTGTGTGTGTGTGTGTGTGTGTGTGTGTGTGTGTCTGTGTGTGTGTGTGTGCGTGTGTGTGTGTGTGGACGGCTTTGTTTATCGTAGCTGCAACAGCTGCAATACACATATGGTTCTCACGTACCACATTCCTTCCCGTCTGGTTGGAAATACGCTCCTGTCGTAAAACACACACACACACACACACACACACACGGACCATACTTTTGCGCTTGTATGACGGACCATAACTCCTCTTAAGGGCCCGTTCAAGGGCACTGTCATCTCCGTCAACATTAAATACACACACACACACACACAACCCCCGTACCAGACGACACCAAACCCCATGCAACAATACCCCTGGACATTTCTCTGAACGACCTCGAACCCCATGCACACCGCTCCGGACATCCCTGATAATAACGTGGACTTCGGTTCATGCATCTCTGACCTTTACACTCATCACGGATCGGTATCAAGGAGAGAAACTACTACCAAGGCTTTGCTGTGACCCACAGCCTCCGAGAGAGAGAGAGAGAGAGAGAGAGAGAGAGAGAGAGAGAGAGAGAGAGAGAGAGAGAGAGAGAGAGAGAGAGAGAGAGAAATTTAATGTATCTACCCATTCCACCAAGTACACTCCCTGGTCCATAACTACGAAGGTCACCTGGTGTGACGTAACTCATTTCCCCCCTCCTTCCACCTTAGTGCACAGAAGCGAAGCCGTGGGAGGGTTGGCTGTGCCACACCCCGGTGGTGGCCAGCCATACAAGCTCGTGGGGTCTTAACTCCACAACATTTCCGGGTAAAAACTTTACGCCTCTGTGTCTTAATTACATCAAAACACGATTCGGGAGTCGACGAAAATTCTTAAAAAAAAACTGAGACGTACAGTAACGAAAACAATTTCTTGACACCTTACGACTGTGTTTAGATCTATGTCTCCATCTGTATGGGATATGAGCGTGTAATTGCCGGTGGTATGGGAGGTATAGTCTACACACACACACATCCCCATCCCCGGACAACCACACACAAACACACTCACACTCGCCTTCAGTCATCCCCACTTACCTCCCTCCCCTTACCATCCCTATGTGTGTCACCTGGCCCATATACACTTGTCGCTCCCTCGTCTGTTCCCCCGACCCTTGTCAACACTCCAGCCACATGATCACACCGTCCCTCACTTCCCTCAACCACAAATTTCCATCACAGTACGTTTCTTCTCATCATTCTCTCCCTCCACTCCCCCAAGGGACCGCATCAGTAAATCATACACACTGTTTCACGTATACTAAACCACATGCGTCACTGTCAGACATTAAGGGTGGGCTGGCTCGTACTTTCTAACAAACTCCGACACAGTGAAATGAAAAAAAAAAATAATAATCACCCCCTCCCCTTTCCTACCGCCTCAACAAGCTGCACCTTGTGTGGAACGCTAACGACTCGCCCGCCTCCATCTCTCCCCCCTCCAAGGTACCTTTTAAGTTCTGGAGGTCCTCCAACTCCTCAAGTTATGATGAACCCCCCCCCCCCCAGCGACATTCTTACCTCCCTTTGCTCCCACACCATCGGCAGTCACCACTCATCTCTACCTCTCTCTCTCTCTCACTCTCTCCTCTACCTACACACACTCGCGTCTCTCTGCCACCTCAGTGTGTTTCATAACATCGCTTGTTGTTGTCTGGTATAACCTCTGCTCCTCTCTCTGCTGTCCGATACTTCATTAAGAAATTCAGATCCTGACGCACATCATCGCCGTTCTGACAGTACCAAAGATCCATATACCACAAAGTCCCCAAGCCCAGTCTCCCCCTACTTCCTTAAGTATATATATATATATATATATATATATATATATATATATATATATATATATATATATATATATATATATATATATATATTCCCAACTTATCCAGTGCAATGATGGTGTCCATTTAGATAACGGTAAGGAATGGCGTGGACGACGTATATGATGGCGATGGTCACCACAGATGGCAAGGACAGAGAGCAGGATTAGCTTATGTGGTAGTGGTGGTAGACACAAGTGGAGACAGTGCTACGTAACGGTGACAGATATAGCCACAGATATCACAGGTAAGGCTGGTTAAGGCTGTCTCTCCCGGTAACTCCCGCGCAATCCATCCCAACGATCGTGATGAAGAGTTGAACGTATCTTAAAACAGGTACACCTCCCGTCGCTTTCCACTCGCATGATATCATTAATCCCCTCTCAGCGCGGCAGTATGATCCCTAGGCATGATACGGCCCGGCCTATGACCTGACTCCTTGAAGGGTCGGGTCAAATGGCCAAGTTATCATACCTCTGGGTCGTACTGTCGTGCTCAAGGATCATAGTGTCTTATTACAGAATCATTACGTCTTGCTCGAGGGGGTTAAGTTCATGATTCTCATTTAATTGCACACAACATAAGGAAAAATCTTCATTTAACTGCGGAAAACTTAGGAAAAAAATATCTTGGCCATGACGCGCTGTGGTGTCGTAAAAACGATCCCCAGTCTGTGAAGCCGAAGGCAAACACGGAGCGACGTGGATGAACCAATGCAAAACACGTTGCGCTACGTAGCACGGAGCGTCAGGCTGACGAACACTTGATTCTGCGAACAGTTGCACCAGCGAATGTTGCCCCACGGTAATTCCCATGACTGACTAAGTGACTTAGGCTAGAATAGATCTTGTTCTGACCTTTGAACCCCAAACAGAAGTGGAGGTACTAAAGCTTTAACAACAATAGTTGATGTACCAATTTAGACGAGTAAGTGGCAGATAATTCATGTGTGTTCGCTTATATGCCTTTGTAGGTAGTGGTTTACTGTGTCCGTCCATGTCTATCTCTTAAGTATTTGCATACGCTACTGTGTCCACTTATACACTTTTCTACACCTTTGTCTATGTATTATGTCCATCCATATACTTTTCTCAGTAACTGCATATGCCACTATGCCCTCTTATACTTTCCTAAGTATAAGTAATGTGCTCACATATATATCTCTCTAATCATCTCTACAAATGCTACTGTGTCCACTTGCGTAATCTTCTAAAGTGTTTTGAACCCGTCTATGATAATACCTTTCAATCACTCCGGCTGATAGAGGGCGTCAAATAACTCGCTATCAGTATTCCATGATAGAGCAGAAGCTGCCACCTCGTCCCTCATACCTACCTCCCTCAACACCATAATCTCCCTCCCTCCGGGCTCATCCAGACTCACTCCCCTCCTCACCACCCCTGCTGCTGTTCCCTCCCTTCCTCACCACCCCTGCTGCTGTTCCCTCCCCTCCTCACCACCCCTGCTGCAGTTCCCTCCCCTCCTCACCACCCCTGCTGCTGTTCCCTCCCCTACTCACCACCTCTGCTGCTGTTCCCTCCCCTCCTCACCACCCCTGCTGCTGTTTCCTCCCCTCCTCACCACCCCTGCTGCAGTACACCATGTAACCGGGAGATGAAGAGTGAGAAAAGGAGAGAGAGAGAGAGAGAGAGAGAGAGAGAGAGAGAGAGAGAGAGAGAGAGAGAGAGAGAGAGAGAGAGAGAGAGAGAGAGAGAGAGAGATAACAAACATAAGAGCATGTTTACATCGTCCTTCGCCCCGATAACTGCAACTCTCGCGCGCTTTTTTGGGTGCCTCGACACCTCCAGAAAACGGGAAGCTGGCTCCGAGAGAAAACGGTATGAAAACGCTAGCAGAAAACGAGATGATGACATGGACGGGAAAACTGTAGGCTGACACCTATAGAAAACGGGAAGCCGCACCATATATATTCAAGAGATAGGGCCGGTGTGGTCAGACGGGCCCACGGTACAGACGGCATCTCACACTGTCTTCACCAATAGCCTCTTAGCTTCAGATCCTATATATATATATATATATATATATATATATATATATATATATAGCCTCTATAATATCTAAATCACAACTGTGCTTTTTTATGCTGTTATAAAGAAAAAAAAATATTCTGAACCACTGCAAACAGAACCTCCCCCCCCCCTCCTAATGACCTGACGCCAATTACAACCAATGTTTTTGTAATATTTGCCCCCTGGACCCATTTCTACCTTTCTATTCAATTTGGTGTGAGGGAGAGGTTATCAGTGCACCGACTTTGATAAAGTTTATCTGGAATATGCGACCAAGCTGGCGTCAGCAATTCAACCCTTTTACAATACCCTGAAGTTATTACTGTCATATTTACTAAGTCCAAAGAGTAATTCATTCTTCTGTAATCTTTAATCATCTATTCTCAACTGAAACAGCAAGTGGGAATCAGATATGGCATTTCCTGGCTGCCTAACTCCCTTATAAAACTCTCTCTCTCTCTCTCTCTCTCTCTCTCTCTCTCTCTCTCTCTCTCTCTCTCTCTCTCTCTCTCTCTCTCTCTCTCTCTCTCTCTCCTGTACAGAGACTGGTGGAGGGAGTCTGCTCTCCCATGAACCTAGGGCAACCAGACTCTACACCTTCCCCTACTCCTGCCTCACACGGCGGAGGACGGAGCTGCGCGCCTCGCGCTCCCACCGCCGCCGCGTCATGACACCAACACGAAAGGTAAAGCAATGTCATGGATGAGGGGCAGGCGAAACCCTCCGACCCCCCAACACCCCACCTCCGCTCCTTAAATGGCTACCCCCTCCAGACAGTACACACACACATACAGACACACACACACACATGCACACACACACACAGGGCCTGACTTCACTCACGGGGCAAAGCAAACAAACGGAGTTCACTATTCTGAACACTACGTAAAATCTTCATTTCCACGAAGAATAGATGTTTCGGATGACAACGAGAGACTAGACCAATCGTGCGTACGGTGCTACCACGAGAGCCCCCTCTGCCGCGCGCATTTTGTGAGGCAGCTCCTCCAAGCCATGAGAGTTTATGTGTTGTCAGCTTAACCAACGGGCGATACGAAGATATTCTCTTATCTCCCTGGATTTCGTTCGTTTTTGAGCTATGCCATTTAAAAGTGACCAATCTACGTACAGAGTGAAATCATGTACGGTGAATGGATTACAAATTTTGCTCACTAGTATTAAGCCCATATCATGACCAAAATTTAAACTTTATCCTAAAAAAGAACCAAAAAAAGAAAAAAAGAAGAAAAACTGGGAAATTAATGGAACGTGAATCCCCGTTTTACCCACACTCACCAAACCTTACCAGAACTCTCAATCATCAGTCCACGTTACCCCAAACGACTGACCTGGAGAACCACCACAGTGCATCACCACCATCGACCTGTTCCGTCCCGCCATCCCTTATCCAGCAACCGGTCCATGCATGGTACACAGGTCGCCCCACCACCCGCATGCAACCCACCCGACCCCCCTCACAACAGGTAACACAGTTGATCGCTTAAGCGGGAGGGAAGCGGTCTACACCCTCCTGCTGTACGTCTCCTGACCGAACGAAAGTTGCCACACTGTATTGCCACTTGATTTCCAGCTGAGAGGCGGCGCTACAGATGGGTGTCAAAAAACCACGCGGTAAGAAGTCTCTCTTGTATGAATGAGGGGGAGTGTCGCGTCCATAGACTTTAAAAGTGCCGGACTGCTGTGCGGGAGAGGGGGGATGTCAGGAAGATGTCACCTGGTACATAAAGGTGTGTATCTGATGTCTGAGGATGTCATCTGGTACATAAAGGTCTGTATCTGATGTCTGAGGATGTCACCTGGTACATAAAGGTCTGTATCTGATGTCTGAGGATGTCACCTGGTACATAAGGGTCTGTATCTGATGTCTGGGGATGTCACCTGGTACATAAAGGTGTGTATCTGATGTCTGGGGATGTCACCTGGTACATAAAGGTCTGCATCTGATGTCTGGGGAGGTCAGGAGGATGTCACCTGATAATAAGGTCTGCGTCTGCCGTGAGGGAGATGTGTTTAAAGGATGTCAAGCGATACACACACAATCTGACGTTCCCTGGCCACCCAGTCAACCACCTTCTCCCTCAAGAGCGTCCTCGTGTGTCTAGCTAAACCCTGGGACTAGGACAGAGGTCACATGATGTTACCATCAGGAGTGCGTCTCGCGCTGCCTCAACACCTGCTCTCTCTCTCTCTCTACCCCTCGTGAGATGATGTCATCCGGCGGGCCACTCACACCACCAAGACCCATCTTCGCCGTAAATATCCCCCACACTCAACAGCCAGCGGCGTTTATGTAACAGACACCCTCATTGTAGCTGGCAATATGCATATGAACACGTCACCTATTTCAACATTAACTAGAAAGGTTAAAAAAATAATAATTCATCAACAAGGGACAGGTTATGGCCTGCAGCGATCCTTCAGGCGCGAACGAAATCCCCTGTAAACTCAAAACTCTCTGGGCTGTGCCCACAGCCAGCCGTGGTGCTGGAGGTGCGCCTACTGCCACACTGCAGTGTTGCAAGATCCCCATGACGAGACCCGACAGCCGGGATGGAGGCGTGTGTGCCAGACATGTGGCGTGGGGATGTCTGACGTCATCACGCCTGACGTGAGGTGTTGTGGGCGGCGTGCCACCCCCAATACCTTACCCCCCGACCTAGCGCATCACCAGGCGTGGTGGGTGGGTGAGGAGAGGTGAGGTGAGAGAGGGATGAAGATGAGACTCGCGACTACACATCGCCACAACACGACCCCTGGCGTGGCACCACGTCAGTCGCCGCGCTGGACGTAGATGATCCCACCCCTACCCAACCCTCATATGATCCCCGCCTCCCACGTCCCTGTGCCCTACCCCCTCAATTAAGAACGCCTCATCGCCCCCTTCACTCCCCCTCCTCGGACCCCAAGTGCACCCAGAGCCCGGGTGACCCGCGGATCACGACTTAGACCGTCCAGTTCACCTTCACCCTTACAATAATAATAATAATAATAATAATAATAATAATAATAATAATAATAACCATTATTATTATTATTATTATTATTATTATTATTATCATAATCCCTCAATTACAGGTAAGTGAATAAGGTCGTAAAAAAGACTTGCAAGAAAATATATACATATGATTGGGTGGACGATCTACGTACGGTGTTCAGGTAAGGACTGAAAGTCTGCGGAAAATCACACGCACGCGCGCGCGCACACACACGCGCACGCACACACACACACATACACACACACACACACACACACACACACACACACACACACACATACACAAGTGACGGGGCCCCACGAGCGTAAAACTCACACCCCGTACAATACAAATACGTGATTTCACACAGACACACACACACACACGTGATGGGGCCCTACCAGTGTAAAACTCCCACCCCATGCAAAACAAATACGTGATTTCACACACACACACACACACACACACACACACACACACACACACACACACACACACACACACACACACACACTCACACACAGCGAAAGAAGCGGGTCCACTAAAACAACAACAGCTGGACAACTGAACGCTATTTTCGTTTTCTTATCAGCTGCATAATATTTGTTTCTCCTGGTGGAGTCGACGACGCTCCTTTCACTGGCTGGTGTTGGTCCTATGAATATTAAACCCGGCCGGCGGGGGGGGGGGGGGGGGGGGGGGGCACGCGCGAGTGAGTGGAAGAATGAGGAGAGAGAGTGAGGCGTTGTGCGTCCGTGGATCGGGAAGAAATGAGGGTGACGTATTGTGGAGGAAAGTGAGGCGAGTCTCTCTCTCTCTCTCTCTCTCTCTCTCTCTCTCTCTCTCTCTCGGAAGATCGGGACAATGAGTGAAGAAAATGTGACGAACAATAAGTGAGAAAATGAGTACGTATGGGGGGGAGGCGAATCTGGCGGGGTGGATAGGAACAATGAGTAAGAGAAAATGAGTACGTATGGTGAGGGGGCGAGTCTGGCGGTGGATAAGAACAATGAGTAAGAGAAAATGAGTACGTATGGTGAGGGGGCGAATCTGGCGGTGGATAGGAACAATGAGTAAGAGAAAATGAGTACGTATGGTGAGGGGGCGAGTCTGGCGGTGGATAAGAACAATGAGTAAGAGAAAATGAGTACGTATGGTGAGGGGGCGAGTCTGGCGGTGGATAGGAACAATGAGTAAGAGAAAATGAGTACGTATGGTGAGGGGGCGAGTCTGGCGGTGGATAGGAACAATGAGTAAGAGAAAATGAGTACGTATGGTGAGGGGGCGAGTCTGGCGGTGGATAAGAACAATGAGTATGAGGAAATGAGTACGTATGGTGAGGGGGCGAGTCTGGCCGTGGATAAGAACAATGAGTAAGAGGAAATGAGTACGTATAGTGAGGGGGCGAGTCTGGCGGTGGATAAGAACAATGAGTAAGAGGAAATGAGTACGTATGGTGAGGGGGCGAATCTGGCGGTGGATAGGAACAATGAGTAAGAGAAAATGAGTACGTATGGTGAGGGGGCGAGTCTGGCGGTGGATAAGAACAATGAGTAAGAGAAAATGAGTACGTATAGTGAGGGGGCGAGTCTGGCGGTGGATAGGAACAATGAGTAAGAGAAAATGAGTACGTATGGTGAGGGGGCGAGTCTGGCGGTGGATAGGAACAATGAGTAAGAGAAAATGAGTACGTATGGTGGGGGGCGAATCTGGCCGTGGATAAGAACAATGAGTAACAGGAAATGAGTACGTATGGTGAGGGGCGAATCTGGCGGTGGATAGGAACAATGAGTAAGAGAAAATGAGTACGTATGGTGAGGGGGCGAATCTGGCCGTGGATAAGAACAATGAGTAAGAGAAAATGAGTACGTATAGTGAGGGGGCGAGTCTGGCGGTGGATAGGAACAATGAGTAAGAGAAAATGAGTACGTATAGTGAGGGGGCGAATCTGGCGGTGGATAGGAACAATGAGTAAGAGAAAATGAGTACGTATAGTGAGGGGGCGAGTCTGGCGGTGGATAGGAACAATGAGTAAGAGGAAATGAGTACGTATGGTGAGGGGCGAATCTGGCGGTGGATAGGAACAATGAGTAGGAGAAAATGAGTACGTATGTTGGGGGGCGAGTCTGGCCGTGGATAGGAACAATGAGTAAGAGAAAATGAGTACGTATAGTGAGGGGGCGAGTCTGGCGGTAGACAGGAACAATGAGTAAGAGAAAATGAGTACGTATGGTGAGGGGGCGAATCTGGCGGTAGACAGGAACAATGAGTAAGAGAAAATGAGTACGTATAGTGAGGGGGCGAGTCTGGCGGTGGATAGGAACAATGAGTAAGAGGAAATGAGTGAATACAGCGAGGCGAGTGTAGTCAGTCTTCCCGCCAGCGGTCTGTGGTGAACCCAGGGTCAGACAAGGTCGTCTGGTGATGCCCTCTGGCCGGCTGAGAACGAAGGCGCCCTTGAAACACCTAGCTCATCCTAGGATTTTCAGCAACTGGACTGGTTTCTCCTGGGAATTTCAGTGCTGGACTGGTTTATTCTAGGATTCTGAGTGTTACACTGGTTTATTCCAGGATTCTGAGTGTTACACTGGTTTATTCTAGGATTCTGAGTGTTACACTGGTTTATTCTAGGATTCTGAGTGTTACACTGGTTTATTCTAGGATTCTGAGTGTTACACTGGTTTATTCTAGGATTCTGAGTGTTACACTGGTTTATTCTAGGATTCTGAGTGTTACACTGGTTTATTCTAGGATTCTGAGTGTTACACTGGTTTATTCTAGGATTCTGAGTGTTACACTGGTTTATTCTAGGATTCTCAGTGTTACACTGGTTTATTCTAGGATTCTGAGTGTTACACTGGTTTATTCTAGGATCCTGAGTGTTACACTGGTTTATTCTAGGATTCTGAGTGTTACACTGGTTTATTCTAGGATTCTGAGTGTTACACTGGTTTATTCTAGGATTCTGAGTGTTACACTGGTTTATTCTAGGATTCTGAGTGTTACACTGGTTTATTCTAGGATTCTGAGTGTTACACTGGTTTATTCTAGGATTCTGAGTGTTACACTGGTTTATTCTAGGATTCTGAGTGTTACACTGGTTTATTCTAGGATTCTGAGCGTTATACTGGTTTATTCTACGATTCTGAGTGTTACACTGGTTTATTCTAGGATTCTGAGTGTTACACTGGTTTATTCTAGGATTCTGAGTGTTACACTGGTTTATTCTAGGATTCTGAGTGTTACACTGGTTTATTCTAGGATTCTGAGTGTTACACTGGTTTATTCTAGGATTCTGAGTGTTACACTGGTTTATTCTAGGATTCTGAGTGTTATACTGGTTTATTCTAGGATTCTGAGTGTTACACTGGTTTATTCTAGGATTCTGAGTGTTACACTGGTTTATTCTAGGATTCTGAGTGTTACACTGGTTTATTCTAGGATTCTGAGTGTTACACTGGTTTATTCTAGGATTCTGAGTGTTACACTGGTTTATTCTACGATTCTGAGTGTTACACTGGTTTATTCTAGGATTCTGAGTGTTACACTGGTTTATTCTAGGATTCTGAGTGTTACACTGGTTTATTCTAGGATTCTGAACGTTATACTGGTTTATTCTACGATTCTGAGTGTTACACTGGTTTATTCTAGGATTCTGAGTGTTACACTGGTTTATCTAGGATTCTCAGTGTTACACTGGTTTATTCTAGGATTCTCAGTGTTACACTGGTTTATTCTAGGATTCTGAGTGTTACACTGGTTTATTCCAGGATTCTGAGTGTTACACTGGTTTATTCTACGATTCTGAGTGTTACACTGGTTTATTCTAGGATTCTCAGTTACACTGGTTTATTCTAGGATTCTCAGTGTTACACTGGTTTATTCTAAGATTCTGAGTGTTACACTGGTTTATTCCAGGATTCTGAGTGTTACACTGGTTTATTCTAGAATTCTGAGCGTTATACTGGTTTATTCTACGATTCTGAGTGTTACACTGGTTTATTCTAGGATTCTGAGTGTTACACTGGTTTATTCTAGGATTCTCAGTGTTACACTGGTTTATTCCAGGATTCTGAGTGTTACACTGGTTTATTCTAGGATTCTGAGTGTTACACTGGTTTATTCTAGGATTCTGGGTACTGAACTGGTTCATCCTTATCTTCTAAGCAAGTTTATCCCAAAACACTAAGAGTTCGTTTGGTCTAGTACAAGGACCGCATATTCGCATGAAAAGAAAGAAAAGGAAAAACTAACCATCAAAGTTTTGAGAGAGAGAGAGAGAGAGAGAGAGAGAGAGAGAGAGAGAGAGAGAGAGAGAGAGAGAGAGAGAGAGAGAGAGAGAGGATGACAATGCAAGAGGAGGTGCAAGGTCAGGCAGGCAAGGGAGTACAGCGGACGACGACTGACCCAAGCCAATGGAGAGCAACTCATGCAATGACATCCTCCCCCAACCTACCCCACACACCCCCGCCAAGGCCTGGAGGGTAGTAGGCTGGGGAGGAGGAGGTATGAGTGTGTGGGTAATGACACAACACACGCGACGAACGAGACCAGAGAGATACCTCCTCTGAGGCTGATGGGGTAAAGCGGGATACCTGGAGGGGGTAATTAAGGCGAGCAGGATACGTGGAGGAGGTAATTAAGGCGAGCAGGATACCTGGAGGGGGTAATTAAGGCAAGCAGGATACCTGTAGGAGGTAATTAAGTCGAGCAGGATTACTGCAGCAGGTAATTAAGGCGAGCACGATACCAGGAGGAGGTAATTGAGACGAGCGAGATACCTAAAGGAAGTAATCAAGACGAGCAGGATACCTGTAAGAGGTAATTAAGGCGAGCAGGATTACTTTAGGAAGTAATTAAGGCGAGCAGAATACCTGGAGGAGGTAATTAAGGCAAGCAGAATACCTGAAGGAGGTAATTAAGGCGAGCAGGATACCTGGAGGAGGTAATTAAGGCGAGGAGGATACCTGGAGGAGGTAATTAAGGCGAGCAAGATACCTGGAGGAGGTAATTAAGGAGAGCAGGATACCAGGGGAGACAATTAGAGCGAGCAGGATACCTGGAGGAGATAATTAAGGCGAGCAGGATAACAGGGGAGATAATTAGAGCGAGCAGGATACCTGGAGGAGGTAATTAAGACGAGCGAGATACCTGGAGGAGGTAATTAAGACTAGCGAGATACCCGGAGGAGGTAATTAAGGCGAGCAGGATATACCTGGAGGTAATGAAGACAAAGGTGGTCAGGTTCATGGAGGGAATACACGGTCAACCAATGGAGGAGATAAAGTCACTAGGGAACACACTGGCGGAGGAGGACTGGGACAATTGTGGGGCAACTTAAAACTTACATAGAGGACTTAGGAATACAGAATTACTGCTCACCACACATGAGAAACCCACAGCGCTGTGTGGCTAGAGAGAGAGAGAGAGAGAGAGAGAGAGAGAGAGAGAGAGAGAGAGAGAGAGAGAGAGAGAGAGAGAGAGAGAGAGAGAGAGAATAATCGAGGACCCACCAGAGAGGGAGAGACTACAAATCAAGACCCCAGTTCTTCGGTTGAGTGTACAATAAAGCCGGTTGTATCAGCCCATAATCACACCCACACACACACACACACACACACACACGCGCGCGCGCGCGCGACGGTCAGAGGCAGGGAGCGAGGCGACTCTAGTGATCAATCCATCAAGACTGGACCCCCTCCAGTCGTGACCTAGCAATAGCCACCTGGGAGAGGTGTGTGTGTGTGTGTGTGTGTGTGTGTGTGTGGGGAAAGGAAAGTGTGTCAGGGTAAATGAGGAGCAAGGTCACATTTTTCTTCAGCGAGGGCGAGTATGGTTGACGCGGTGGGGGACGTGCTGGAGGGAAAAGGTGGGTGTGACTTGTGAGTGATGGTTCTGGGAGATGTGAAACGTGCGTCAGGCAGAGGTGCGAGGCTGGAAAAAAAAAAAGAGAAAAAAAAATGTGCGCAGGTCTCCCCTCCTCCTCCGTAACCACACAAACAGATACTTACAAACAAACAAACAAACACCCACCCACTCTACCCCCCCCCTCTCTTTTTCGAGGGTCAGTGACGGCTGTGGGGTGAGCCGGCACTTCAGTGGCTTTCGAGTGCCACTCCTTTGGCCCAGGAAGCTAGACGTCTTTACTCCTGGCTTTCAGTCCACACACACTCACACACACACACACACATATATATATATATATATATATATATATATATATATATATATATATATATATATATTTATACAATCTCGGGGGCTTTCCTGCGGTGAGCTCTACGCGCTAGCCCTGCCATAGGCAGAAATATCGTCGAAAGCAAATACTCTCACTCACTCTCTCTCGCCGAACGGGCAACCAAACAACAACAACAACAACAACAACACACACACACACACACACACACACACACACACACACACACACACACACCTCGCCATCCAGCCATAACAATATACAACTGTTGACACAAAGGGCTTAACCATCACTTCTTCCTGTCACAGCTGAGCGCTCATTTCCCCCGCCGCAAGACCACACGGCGGACACTCCCTTTCAGAACCTGAGGGCTTATCGCCCTTAAGAACACGGCGCTAAGGTTCCCTCTTGCATAATCCACTGCCTTCAGCTTTATTTTAAGACGACCTTACTTAAGATACAGATACTCCTGATTGGCCACCCCAATTCTAAAATATATCATACTAAATGTCCCTTTTGAATACCTTCCTTCGAAATGAAAGGTCGATTAACATAACGTCTTTCTCAGTATGTTAAATGTATGACTTTGTCATTAGCCTATGCTAAACGTAGGACTGTATTATCAACACATATAAATTAGCATACTCATTTCACACACACACACACACACATATATATATATATATATACATGAATCATAACCTTAATCCAGAGTAGACCGGTGTGTGTGTGTGTGTGTGTGTGTGTGTGTGTGTGTGTGTGTGTGTGTGTGTGTGTGTGTAAAGCATCATCGCTGGGTGTAATGTTCGCCAGATGTGGACGAGCCGACGACGCCCCTCGTCTCCTACACTGACACCAACCCACTCACTGCTCTAAGCACACACCCGCCTCCGTTACCACACATCACTCACATATCCTCCCTCGCTCCACATTACTCGCACCCCTTCCCTCACCACTCACACCTCGCCCTCACCGCTCACTCCTCGTCCCTCATCCCTCATACTTTATTCCCTCTCCCCCACCTACACTGCTCCTACCTCACAACTCACTGCTGTCTAGCCTCCCACTCACACCCCTCTACTCACTAACCTCACTCTTCCCTCCCTACCTCATTTATTCTCAATTATCAACCATACTTCACTCATCTCATCAGTGACCTGTTTCATATCATTTCCCGTACTTAAACCACCATTCCACCTCTCCATCTGGCTGGCAAGTCTTCCCAACGATAAGTCCTCAGACACACGATCTATCTCTTAGACATAGACACAGTGGTGGCTGGAGAGATGATGACCCATGTATTACCCTTGACCCAACACGTCTGGGGGCGTCCTTGCCCCATGTTAGTGGATTAGTTCCGTGGGCGCCTATAAGCTCTCACACACAGGCCTAACCCTGGTGCCCATGACTTACACATCTCTGGGAAGGTCGCTGGATTATCCATGGCTCTTGTCAAGTTCCCCTTTGGCACTATGGTCGTGTGGCACTACGGTCGTGTGGCACTATGGTCCTGCGACGGCACTATGTTCCTGTGACGACACTATGGTCCTGTGACGACACTATGGTCCTGTGACGACACTATGGTCCTGTGACGGCACTATGGTCCTGTGACGACACTATGGTACTGTGACGGCACTATGGTTCTGTGGCGACACTATGGTCTTGTGACGACACTATGGTTCTGTGACGACACTATGGTACTGTGACGGCACTATGTGACGAGGATACTGTGGTCCTGTGACGGCACTATGGTCCTGAAACGACACCACGTTCCTGTGACGACAACACTTTGGTCCCGCGGCGGAGCATGGCAGTGGAAACACGGCGGTTGGGAGGGCACTGGGCACTCAAGAGGCTGGCCAGGGATGGAGGAGAGTGGTGGTGGGGGAGGATGATGCCAGGAGGAGGTGGGGGAGGAGTTGGGGGGGGAGGAGGAGGAGGGGGGGAGGGGGGTCTAGCCATATAATGGCTGCGACTGATCAAGGACCCACATCCAACTCACGACCCACAAATAAAAGGTCTATTCTCAGACTTGCGATCAGGTACGATGCCGTGCCTCCTTACACATGTCGCCAATGGTTACCTCACCTGTTTATAAAACAGCTTTACACACACACACACACACACACACACACACACACACACACACACACACACACAGAGGCACACGAGAGTTCTCTTACTGCAGCTCCTGTAAACACTGTAAAATATGTCAGTCAACTGATAATATACAGAAGCCAGGTGTGGCGCGGCTTTATTTCTCGACCGTGTTTGGGACCAGAAGCCACAGGCCACCTTGCAGACGCTCAGACCTCGTCAAACCATAGTCTTCCTCTCCCTCAGGCAGTTCATAATGTTGTCACTAACTCCCTTTTTTTTCTCTCTCTCTATAGCAGACGTAAATTATAATCTCCCTCAAAATAAGATAAATGGAAGAAAAGGAAGAAGAAGAAGAAGGAGAAGGTGAAGGTGAAGAAGAAGAAGAAGAAGAAGAAGAAGAAGAAGAAGAAGAAGAAGAAGAAGAAGAAGAAGGTGAAGAAGGTGAAGAAGAAGAAGGTGAAGAAAAGGAAGAAGAAGAAGAAGAAGAAGAAGGTGAAGAAGAAGAAGAAGAAGAAGGTGAAGAAGAAGAAGAAGGAGAAGAAGAAGAAGAAGGAGAAGAAGAAGAAGAAGAAGAAGAAGAAGAAGAAGAAGAAGAAGAAGAAGGTGAAGAAGAAGAAGGTGAAGAAGAAGAAGACGAAAAGAAGAAGAAGAAGAAGAAGAAGAAGAAGAAGAAGAAGAAGAAGAAGGTGAAGAAGAAGAAGAAGAAGAAGATGAAGAAGAAGAAGAAGAAGAAGAAGAAGAAGAAGAAGAAGGTGAAGAAGAAGAAGGTGAAGAAAAGGAAGAAGAAGAAGAAGAAGAAGAAGAAGAAGAAGAAGAAGAAGGAGAAGTTGAAGAAGAAGAAGAAGAAGAAGAAGAAGAAGAAGAAGAAGAAGAAGAAGGTGAAGAAGAAGAAGAAGGTGAAGAAGAAGAAGGAGAAGAAGAAGAAGAAGGTGAAGAAGAAGAAGAAGAAGAAGAAGAAGAAGAAGAAGAAGAAGAAGAAGAAGGTGAAGAAGAAGAAGACGAAAAGAAGAAGAAGAAGAAGAAGAAGAAGAAGAAGAAGAAGAAGGAGAAGGTGAAGAAGAAGAAGAAGGAGAAGGTGAAGAAGAAGAAGAAGGAGAAGGTGAAGAAGAAGAAGAAGGAGAAGGTGAAGAAGAAGAAGAAGAAGAAGAAGAAGAAGAAGAAGAAGAAGAAGAAGGTGAAGAAGAAGACGAAGAAGAAGAAGAAGAAGAAGAAGAAGAAGAAGAAGAAGAAGAAGAAGAAGAAGAAGAAGGTGAAGAAGAAGAAGACGAAAAGAAGAAGAAGAAGAAGGAGGAGGAGGAGGAGAAAAAAATACGAATATAAAACAGCGAGATGCGAAAGCTATACAGCTGATATGCAGTTCTGGTTTCCCAAAGGCGAGAGAAGACCACGAGACCCAGGCACCATACCAAAGACCACCTACTGATGGCCGAACCCGGGCCCTAGCTACACACACACACACACACACACACACACACACACACACACACAGCCCCTCTGTATCTCAGACGCCGCCCGATGATTCATCCACACCCTCCCAGGTGCTATATACATACCAGAGACTAAACATACAAACACGGTGGACACTGGCCAAATATACATGCGTGTGACGGCGCGAGAGAGGCGCGTCACATAAGGGCCGCCCATCAATCGTGGTCTCAAGTGACGTTCCCCCCCCCCCCACGCTCACCCCCAACCGTGGCCGCGACAGCGAGGTGGATTAGTCCCGCCAGGCATCTGGACACCTAACTAACTGCTCGATCAATCTTAACTTATGAATGAGTTTTAACGGGACCGTCATGACACTACACATCAACACATCAATCATGAGGCGCAGGAAACCCACTCTGCAGAGGCGATAAATCATATAATAATAATAATGATAATAATAATAATAATAATAATAATAATAATAATAATAATAATAATAATAATAATAATAATAATAATAATAATAATAATAATAATAACAATAAATAATAATAATAATGAATAATAATAATGATAATGAATAATAATAATAATAAAAATAACAATAATAATAATAATAATGAATAATAATAATAATAATAATAATAATAATAATAATAATAATAATAATGAAGAATAATAAATAATAATAACAATAGTAATAACAATAGTAATAATAATAATAATAATAATAATAATAATAATAATAATAATAATAATATTAATAATAACAATAGTAATAACAACAGTAATAATAATAATAATAATAATAATAATAATAATAATAATAATAATAATAATAATACATAACTGCAACTGTTACCGATGGTATAATTATATTCATCAATATAATTCATACCATGACACTCATCGTAACCAATCCTTAACAAATTCAAAATTACGGAACAAGAAGAAAAAAATTGAAAAAAAAAAGGATGAGAGAGAGAGAGAGAGAGAGAGAGAGAGAGAGAGAGAGAGAGAGAGAGAGAGAGAGAGAGAGAGAGAGAGAGAGAGAGAAATGACCACTCGCCAATCAGGAGGCCGGACAACCAACCTACCACCTCACACTCACTCACTCTCACACTCACTCACTCACTCACTCACTCTCACACTCACTCACTCACTCTCACACTCACTCACTCACTCTCACACTCACTCACTCACTCACTCACTCAGTCTCACACTCACTCACTCACTCACTCACTCACTCTCACACTCACTCACTCACTCTCACACTCACTCACTCACTCACTCACTCACTCACTCACTCACTCACTCACTCTCACACTCACTCTCACACTCACTCACCACCAGCGTCCACACCCTCCTCTACCACGTACCCATACACACTTTCCACTCCTGACGCCGCAAGACGTCTCTCTCCTCCTCTCGCCTGGACCAATACAGGTACCATCTACCCGCGCTCCAGCGACGATCAATGGTACTGGCATCACTGAACTGCTTCTGATCCAAAGCTGATCTTCACTGACAACGGAATTGATCAATGACTCGGCTGGGGGTGGTTTCCTACAACGTATCTATCACATGATACTCAACAAACACATGTTCTATTATCTCACTAGATACCATACGTGGTTTTAATGCTTCAGTTATTATAGTCTCGCGTCACTTTACATATTCCTTCTGAAGCGGGTGGTCGAGCAAGTGCATATGAGGGAATCCTTTTCTCATATTATTTTCTGTGATTATTTATTCGTGACTTTACTGTTCGTATTGAATCTTTTGAGCACGACGTCGTGGTCAATGGTCGCACTGTCGTGCTCAATGATCGTATTGTCGTGCTTAATGGTCGCACTGTCGTGCTCAATGGTCGCACTGTCGTGCTTAATGATCGCACTGTCGTGCTCAATAATCGCACTGTCGTGCTCAATGATCGCACTGTCGTGCTCAATAATCGCACTGTCGTGCTCAATGATCGCACTGTCGTGCTCAATAATCGCACTGTCGTGCTCAATGATCGCACTGTCGTGCTCAATGATCGCACTGTCGTGCTCAATGATCGCACTGTCGTGCTCAATGATCGCACTGTCGTGCTCAATAATCGCACTGTCGTGCTCAATGATCGCACTGTCGTGCTCAATGATCGCACTGTCGTGTTCAGTGGTCACACTGTCGTGCTTATTGATCGCACTGTCGTGCTCAATGAAATTATCATTACTGATATTCGTACAAAACCTCGTAAATCTAATACTGTAATTCTGTTCTCTTAGAGAATCAATAAATGTTTCACTAACTTCAAATACCAACATTTTTTTCGTCCATCCACCTGCGCTGGAGAAATATATATATATATATATATATATATATATATATATATATATATATATATATATATATATATATATATATATATATATATATGTAATTCCGCTCACTGTACACCTTTATCTAAGATATATAGATATATATATCATACATGACAGCGAGAGATTGAAAGTGTGTTAGTCTGCAAATGATGCCATCATTCTTCTGTTCCTGACGCTGTCTCGCAAAATTGGGGGAAAAATCATTTATGAAGAAGAAGAAGAAGAAGAAGAAGAAGAAGAAGAAGAAGAAGAAGAAGAAGAAACTATACTGTATTAGCTACAACAGTAAGGCAGAACAGATGAATTGTACGAACAGAAAGAGCGAAGGGAAAGCTTGTCACATCATATCATCACAAAATCTTGAAACATTTCCATTGAAAACGTTCCCAACCTAAACATTCAAAAAGTTTCTCCTCAAACGTTCACGACCCGAGCGTGCATCATTACCCAGGTGCACGACCGAAACGTTTACGCCAAAGTCGTGAAGCCATTTTCCTCTCTCAACTTTCGCCACAGAGCAGTCCACGATCTACACGTTCGCTATCCCCAACCTGCGACCCCAAGAGCCTGTCCTCACCCCCACCACCTCTCTCCTCGGCAGACTTGTGTTAAGATACGGTCACAGCGTTCTCCATCTGGCGCACAGGAACACCAACAACCTTAAACTGACGTCCACATCACAAGACACGGCAAGGGATGTAGCCTCGCTCCTCTGGTGGGAGAGATGTGGCCTACAACTTTCAGTGGCAGAGTTGTGGCCCAGTGGCTGCTTCAGCGACAGAGTTGTGGCCCAGTGGCTGCTTCAGCGACAGAGTTGTGGCCCAGTGGCTGCTTCAGCGACAGAGTTGTGGCCCAGTGGCTGCTTCAGCGACAGAGTTGTGGCCCAATGCCTTTTCCCATGGGATGACCCTCGCACTGGCCTTCGTGGGGCGAGATAATATCTATCACTCGCTAATAGATAACTGACCTATCAGTACTTCTCAGGCGCCTTCAGAAAAAATCTATTGGCTGGAATCTGCCACAGATGGCAAATAAAATGGCTCTGTTAAAAGGAAAAAAAAATATTCTCACACATAATAAATCTATTCTTTTTTTCTTCACAATTCCCGCGTCAAGTTTTTTCTTGTCTCTGGGAACTGGACACGGTCGGTGAGGCAGCTAATTACTGACCACGTCATAAGCCAAACACAACATCACAGACGTACTGCTCGGGGTGGGCTCTGGGCAGTATACCTTCGAAAACTGGATTCGTGGGTTTCACTTTCGTGTGTGTGTGTGTGTGTGTGTGTGTGTGTGTGTGTGTGTGTGTGTGTGTGTGTGTGTGTGTGTGATTACGATTTATGCATTACGGGGAGAGAGTTTGATACTCGTGTTGCCCCGTCTCTTAACCTCGTATATATGTTCCGTCTTTGCTCCTGTGTATGTACACACACACACACACACACACACACACACACACACACACACACACACCAGGTACCCATTTCATCGACCAGCCGCGAGAGAGAGAGGAGAGGATGAACACCTGGGTTGGGTATAAGGCTACTCTGCCGCCGCGCCCAGGATTCGAACCCATGCGGGCCCGACTGACTGGTGTGTAGTGAGCTGCCTCTATACACATATGTTACGTACGTTATTACGCACAGGAGAGGCCTCACAACAACCATGCCTGGTGGCTAGACACACTGGAGATAAACTGTGTTATCTACAGCAGAGGCAGCGGCGGCTAAGACGATGCCCTTGGCCTGTAAACACTCCTTATCTGCCTCCTACGGATAATCCTTATCTGCCAGACGCAAGACTTCCTCCTCCGCCGAACCCTCGCCAGGTCAAGTCCTCTCGGCTGAGCCTCTCTCTCTCTCTCTCTCTCTCTCTCTCTCTCTCTCTCTCTCTCTCTCTCTCTCTCTCTCTTCTCTCTCTCTCTCTCTCTCTCTCTCTCTCTCTCTCTCTCTCTCTCTCTCTCTCTCTCTCTCAGCCTTCCCCCAGCAGGCAGGCAGGCAGGCACCGATGATAATACGACCTCTAAATAGACTGTGATACGAGCACCGAGCAGTTCTCAGGTTTATTTTGAAGGAGACCAGGGCTTCGTGAGGCTTTATATATATATATAGGTCCTGAAGTTGTCTGCTGAACACACACACACACACACACACACACACACACATAACGCTAATTGTCAATATGTTACGATCTCATTAGATCAACTTCTCGTCTCAGGTTTCTTTCACCAGGAAGGCAATGTATGGCGAATTACTCCTCCCCCTCCCCGACCCCTACTACCCATGACGCATGAGGATGTATGACGAGTCGTGACGAGTTTAGTGGGACGTCCATCAAGCAAGCGCTGCTGGCGAGGAAGCATCACCCTACTTTTTACACTCAAGAGACGAAGGGACGCCACAGTGGTCTCTCGGGGTGAATGTGGGGAGAAGGACTAGATGTGTGTAGGGGAGAAGAGGAAGTGTGTGTGTGTGTGTGTGTGGGCGGGGGGGGAAGAGGAGGAAGAGACTGAAGTGTGGAATAAACGACTTGGTAGAGTGAGAGAGAGAGAGAGAGAGAGAGAGAGAGAGAGAGAGAGAGAGAGAGAGAGAGAGAGAGAGAGAGAGAGAGAGAGAGAGAGAGAGAGAGAGAGAATATGATGATCAGTTACTCTGACCTCCGATCGAGAGGCGGAGAGAGGGTGGGTGAGTGGCTAGCGGCGGGCCGCCCTCGCCAGGAGGCCGTGCCTCCCGACGCACGATAAGGGCAGGCGGCAACAGCGAGGCGACACGGAGGAGGGAGAGGGAGTGGGCAGGAGAGGTGGCGGGGAGGAAGGTCTTAATGGAACGGTGAACCGCCGCGGATAACACGTAAGATATGGCTAATTTCCCGACGGGAGGAGGGCGAACCACACGCTGAAGACGGAAACCTGGACGTGTGTGTGTGTATGTGTGTGTGTGTGTGTGTGTGTGTGTGTGTGTGTGTGTGTGTGTGTGTGTGTGTGTGTAAACTCGGGAGAGCGAGTTAAGGAAGGAAATCAAGCGGGCCATCTATGGTACAGGTTGTGGTAGAGTGCCACGGATCCCATCCTGTGACGGTACAATTCATGGTACAATATCACTGATCCTCCCTCTCAACCTTACGGTACAAGCCCTGGTACTGTACCATCTGACCCTCACTCTTCCTCGACGGTACAAGCCCTGGTACTGTACCATCTGACCCTCACTCTTCCTCGACGGTACAAGCTCTGGTACTGTACCATCTGACCCTCACTCTTCCTCGACGGTACAAGCCCTGGTACTGTACCATCTGACCCCCTCCCTTGACCGTACAAGCCCTGGTACTGTACCATCTGACCCTCTCCCTCCCTCGACGGTACAAGCCCTGGTACTGTACCATCTGACCCTCCCCCTCCCTTGACCGTACAAGCCCTGGTACTGTATCATCTGACCCCCTCCCTCCCTCGACGGTACAAGCCCTGGTACTGTACCATTTGACCCCCCCTCCCTCCCTCGTACAAGCCCTGGTACTGTACCATCTGACCCTCTCCCTCCCTCGACGGTACAAGCCCTGGTACTGTACCATTTGACCCTCCCCCCCTCCCTCGCCGGTACAAGCCCTGGTACGGTATCACTGCACCACTCCTCTCACCTCCTCCCTCCCCTCGGTACCAACCCTGTTACAGCGCCAGGCAATGTGTCATGCCTCCTCCGTCCGTGCGACAGCGACAGGTTGTGGTGAACATGATGCCCATCAATTAATGCACCACTCAATCGGACGTTAACATATCCAGCATACACACCATGCAAGCCAACTCCAGGCACACTCACACACACACACACACACACACACACACACACACATAAACCAGACAACAACAACACAAACAGGAGCACACAACCCCATGACGTGTCCTCCACTACTGTGGAAACATGAGGTTAAAAAAAAACCATATAAACATCAGGTTGAGATGAGGATAAAAACCATTTGACTAAAACCAGGTCGTACGCATCATGTGTCTGAAAAGTATAAAAAAAGAGAAAAAAAAGGACGACTTTTCGTTTCTAGAAAACATAATTATGTATGACCGAAAAAGCCCTACAATGATGATGATGATGATAATAATAATAATAATAATAATAATAATAATAATAATAATAATAATAATAATAATAATAATAATAATAATAATAAATGACAATAATAATAATAAAAATAATATTAATAACAATAATAACAATAATAATAATAATAATAATAATAATAATAATGATAATAATAATAATTAATCATAAATAATAACAATAACAATAATAATAATAATAATAATAATAATAATAATAATAATAATAATGATAATAATAATAATAATAATACGTAAACTGGATAATATCAAGACCAGAAGTGCTGAGGTCAGATGACCTACATCGCGACCCATAGACGCCAGACATACAAGATGCAGGGATCAGTCGGGGTCTGGCTGTGGCTGGCTCACGGGTTACCACAAGTCCAGCTGCTCATACACGTGTCACAGCTGGCCCGACTGACGCCACCTGCGGGGCATTCACAGATGGTAGGAAGGTCACGACGGGACGTGGATGGCAAAGCACTATAACACACAGGCAGATAAGCCATCATCAAACCAAAAGCTGGGCTCGAACCACCGCCCGGGAAGTGAGGGGCGGGCCACACTGGGTGAAGGACAAGGCGCTTTCGATGGTCGAGTAACCTGTTTCTCCTCCTGCGGGCATGGTGGGTCTTGAGAGGAGCCAGCCCCTACACACACACCCAGCCACCAGAGGTAACTTCTGGGAAAGGTACCACACTCCACGTTCACGCCCTCTCCACATCCACACCATGAGGAGGCTTCAGGTGTGGGGGTGTGTGTGTGGTGAGGAGTGAAAGGGAGAGAGTGAGAGAGAGAGGGACGGGGAGGCACTGAATGGCACCAGCGTCAGGGGAGGAGGTGCTCGCGCCACTACAGTTGCATCAACACTGAGATGTGTGCCAGACAGGCCCCCGGGGGCGGCGCCAGGCTCGCCAAAGGCGCCAACCACCACTGCCACCAACACCGCCACAGGGAGGAGGTGCGTGCAGTCGCCAGACGCCCTTAGGCGTTAGTGGGTGATACCTGCCGCACTTTCCATCTCACCCGGGGCAGTGGAGGGTGATACGGTCGCACCTTCCCACCCTCTCCGCCAGGGATACGATCGCAGGACCTTCGATTCCAAGCCAACCACAAAAGATTCTCTCGCGCATCAGGGACTTCATAGAAATACATCCCGTAATAATTATAATAATAATACCCTCGCTATAACCACTTTCTACCACCGACCTTCACATACCACATGGTATTATAATGAACGAACGTGTTCATCCTCTCGTACCACCACCTACCTCACATACAAGGGGCACACAAGCGCCTGCATGAGGAAGATGTGAGGGAAGATACCGGGTTACAGTAAACGCTGGCAGAGCCTGACATCCGCCATACCTGAGGGACTGACGACCTACTTATCTACAGACGACGAGGAGGAGGAGGAGGAGGGGGTAATAAAGAAAAAAAAAACTGCTCTCGTCCTGTCTTCTACGGCCGTCCCTCTTGCAGGGCCACTTATATACATACACACACACTTAATTAATCGTCCATACAAATCCCTGTTGGTCTGGTTAGACACGACTCTCTCTCTCTCTCTCTCTCTCTCTCTCTCTCTCTCTCTCTCTCCTTCCTTCAGGAATGTTAAGGCCACACCACCTCGCCCGGACCATCGGGTCTGTGCATCTACAGATGCCTGGGTAACTCTCTCTCTCTCTCTCTCTCTCTCTCTCTCTCTCTCTCTCTCTCTCTCTCTCTCTCTCTCTCTCTCTATCGCACGCGCGCGCGCGCGCGAGCTCAGCTTGGCGTCCACCGTCTTTACTTGCAACAAGAGGCCGTACAGACAAGACATTCCCACGAACTTATCATCCGGGGAAGATACACATTTACTTACATATATACATATACATATAGTCACGGGCATCCACAAACCGATGTTGTCTAGAATGGCAGAGTGGAGACGGTATATTTCTGGTGGTGATGGTGGAATTTCAAAAAATTTCTTTTATGAATTACTGGCACCTGATGACGGGGCGGCCCGTCTCCGTGGAACATGTTGTGCCACGACCATGGAGAAACTACATGTTACATAAACTCATATGAACTCCTACTGAAGTGAGATGTCACCTTCATCACGGACTAGTGTGATATATACATTTTATATATATATATATATATATATATATATATATATATATATATATATATATATATATAAAAGGGCACCTCGCCCGGACCATCGGGTCTGTGCATCTACAGATGCCTGGGTAACTCTCTCTCTCTCTCTCTCTCTCTCTCTCTCTCTCTCTCTCTCTCTCTCTCTCTCTCTCTCTCTCTCTCTCTCTCTCTATCGCACTATATATATATATATATATATATATATATATATATATATTGGAAAGGATCACAATTTTGCGCGTGATCAAGATATTCCTATGAGTCCACGGGGAAAATGAAACACGAAAAGTTCCCAAGTGCACTTTCGTGTAATAATCACATGTTTTGGACAATCACATGTATACCAGATGGCGTCCTAGCTTCGTCTCTTCGATGTATATCAACTGATTGTTATATTTCTCTCTTGTGTCTCCCCTGATGATGTGATTATTACACGAAAGTGCACTTGGGAACTTTTCGTGTTTCATTTCCCAAGTGGACTCATAGGAATATATATATATATATATATATATATATATATATATATATATATATATTGCAGTAGGTGACAGTAATGCATGTGATCCATCATCTGCTAGTAACCACGAGGAAAAATAAAACACGGTACGTCAGGCGCACTTCTGGGTAATTATACAGTCGGGTCAGATTTGTCTTCCGTTCGTTATTTGTGTATCTCCTCCGACGATGTAATTACAGGAAAGTGCACCTGACTCACCATGTTTAATTCTTCCTCGTTGTTATCAGGATATATATATATATATATATATATATATATATATATATATATATATATATATATATATATACATATATACATATATACATATATACATATATACATATATAATATATATATATATATATATATATATTATAGAACATACAAACCTCCAACAGCCAGGATCGAACCCGGGACCCCTGTGGCACAGGGTTCCCGGGTTCGATCCTGGCTGTTGGAGGTTTGTATATTCTAAAAAGGTGCGCGTTCATATGCACTTTATTCATATATATATATATATATATATATATATATATATATTTCCTAGCTTTGTAAAATATATTACACACACGTTACAGCATGGAAGTGAGCATACTCGACTCATAACAATTAACCGTATACGAAAAAGTTACACATCCATCTGGATGTGACGAGAGAACGTTACGTCACGATCCCCATTCACGAATAAGAACCGCGCGGTTACGCAACGACGGAGGATTATGACTCTGCTCAACCTGCATGCCGAGGATTACGAGACGAGATGGCCGAGTTAATGGAGCCTGTCGCTACTACCCCCCCCCCCCCCCCCCAAAGGAGCGCCGTCAATGGACGACACGTCTCTGGGGGGGGGGGGAAGAGAGATGCTGTGCCCCGCCGTACCGACGCCCCAACGTCGTCAGGGAGATGATGATGCTCCCGAGTGCAAGCCTCATAGCAATGGCCAACGCC
>NC_092279.1:22264184-22329184 GCF_036320965.1 Panulirus ornatus
TCGTTATATCAATAACTTCAGATTATGGCACTCTGAAATGACGACATCAACTCGGGAGATAAGCCAAGGTAGGGATGACGTTTCTATGGAAAGAGCAACTGCATTGGAAGTCCAGCCCTGCATCTCTGTCCCTCGCCCATGCGCTACTCACGAACTCATTACATCAGCGTATCTGAATCAGACAACGGCTGTCATAATCTACATAACGAGATTAGATACTAGAAATAGAAATAGGACTGTATATGTGTGTATACACAGTCAAGAGTATAAAAGAACCAGCGTGTGGCTGTTCGAACCACGCAGGCGTTCGACCAATGAGACGAGAGCCAAAGGATGCAAGCGATGGTTGCATGATCGAATGTTCCCTGGAATTCGAAGGTAATTTTCTTTCACACGGCATAATGGTGACCGACCACCACGCACCAGCAGGTCAACAGGGGTCATTCTACACCCTTCTATTGACTGTATATCTTCACTACAACCTCCGTATTACCGGGCTTCTGACCTCATCCGCACTCTGGCGAGGTCAAGGGTCAGATTCACTTCATCCTTACAGATCAGGTCAAGGGTCATCTCCTCCACACCCAGTACAGGTCAAGTCCAAAAAGGCCATTGATCGTTAACCTCATCTTAACTACAGTCGCATTTAGGCTACACCATCAACGCCCACGTCTTGGATATGACCCATAAAGGGCCATCTTCACTACACCCGGAGCATCGCTGGCCTTTCACCCAGGTCAAGGGCAGGTCAAAGGCCACCTTCACCACAGTCATCTTATTCGCGCTACAAAGTGTATTTCAAAACCAAATTCCTGGGACGATGCCCAGTTAATAGGCACCCTTAGGCGAGTCCTTCCACACGACCATGCAGTGGGCCCACACACGACCCCCAGGTGTTCATCCCTCCCCTTGGAATTGGTGGATAAATATGTATGTGTTGTGAAAACACATGGCACATATACACAAGGTAAAGAGACGGGGCAAACACGAGTGTAAAACTCTCTTACCCCGTAACACACAAGTAATAATCACACACACACACACACACACACACACACATATCATTAAGGGTCAGGTCAAAGGTCAGCGTTTCTTGGAAAGAGCAACAACTGGGCAATAAAAACAAACTATATGTATTCACAGAGCGCGTGGAAGTCAACACCCATCATCGAGTGTATACAAGGGTCACGACGCCCAGTTTTCCAACGATAATATTCACAGTTCAGGTTCTGTATTACACACGTTTCCCCTCAACCAACCCACAACGAAGTATTTCTAACACCGCTATCGATGGTGTTGTTAGCGCGCGCGTGCGTGCGTGTGTGTGTGTGTGTGTGTGTGTGTGTGTGTGTGTGTGTGTGTGTGTGTGTACACCAACCACCAGGAGCAACCTGATATCACACGTCCATAACACAATAACCTGATCCACGATTAATAACGTTGCCTCGCAAGCTGGAGCGAACCGACGGCGCCCCAAAAACAAGCACTGGTCTTTGCGACCACCGACTCTATCTTCCCCGTCCGCATCACGCTATGGACCAAGCAGCTCAAGCAGTAGTAGCTACTGCTGCTGCTGCTGCTGCTGCTGCTACAGCAGAACGAGCAGCCGCAAACACCACTGCGGAAGCCGACGCGTCGAAGAAGAAGAAAAAAAAAGGGTGGGGACGGAGGGGAACTATGCGATAAAGCTATACGTTAACTGGCACCGGCTCTGAATGATACGTCTGGTGGGACATATATGGCACGTAACCCTGGTTGTATGGGGGAGTGGGGTCAGTTACTTTATGCATGTTACCTGAAAGAATATATATATATATATATATATATATATATATATATATATATATATATATATATATATATATTCAATCCAAACAGGAATTATACATGAGCGTCACATTCTTTACCACCAGTAACTCAGACGCGTCGAAAAAGACTTACAAACTCATGACTGTCATAAGACACATGACGGTGATTTCAGGAAACAGACGGAGTCATAGCACTTTCATCATCCAAAAGCTTAATTCAAGCTGCTGCAGTACCGCCATAAGCAAAAGACACAAGATCAAATCTATAAATACACTGTAGAACACAGATGTAAACCCGACAAAATATATGACAGCTTGTATTTCGGGAGAGAACTCTATGAGGACATCTCTTTCATTCAGCCAAGTGGATAACTTTAAATACAATGTGGATGACAGAGCAATCCTGTTGCTCATCCAGCACGGGTGAACAGAGTGGAACACTTGACAAATGCAGTAAATCACGATAAATACAGTAGAACACTTGAAAAATACAGTGGAACACTTGATAAATACAATGGAAAAATCGATAAATACAGTTGAACACTCGATAAATACAGTGGATCATTTAATGAATACAGTGAATCACTTGACAAATACAGGGGATTATTTAACAAACACAGTGATCACTTGAAAAATACAGTGGATCATTTAATAAATACAGTGAATCACTTGACAAATACAGTGGAACACTAGATAAATACACCGGAACACTTGACAAATACAGTGGATCACTTGATATAGTAATTCACTTGACAAAAATTCAGTGGAACAAAACGTACCCCTCGTCTCGTGTGGTAGAGCGGCAGCAAGTGGAGGTACTGGTGGTGGTGATGGTGGTGGTGGTGGTGGTGATGGTGGAGACTGGAGGAGGAGGAGGAGGACGGGTCGTCGTGGTGCTGCAGCTGGTGTTGGTGGCTGCCATTGTTACCCGGAGGAGAGGCGCGGGCTTGCAGAGCGGCGGGGTCCAGGACCACCTCCCTGTTTTTGGCCATAGATGTGGCGCGATCACCTCACCCCTCCGTGGTCCAGACGCGGCCGGGAAGCAAGCAAACGCGCACACGCTCTTTCCTCTGTCTGTCTCTTTTTCTCTCTCGAAACAACGCGTTATCTTACAAGACCCCTCCCCCAATAACCAGAGACCTGCTTTCCAGGGTTCGCTCCGCAGGCCCCTTTGAGACGTCTCGCTCAGGAGACCTTCCTTTGATTCAGTCGCCTCACTGTAAACGTGTCCACGGTAACTACTGCGCTCTCCACGGGCCAAGCCTTGTGTTCAACACTTCTTCAGTACACCTGATCACTGATGCACTCCGCAGTAGCACATAATTCGGTCATAAACACATTTCGAGGAACTGCTGGAGACAGACGATATATAAATATATATGAGCAACGTACACCGAGGAAGGGAGCCCAACCCTATCTCTATAACCGTCAACGTAACAAGGGACACAATACGTGGCACAGTCTTCGGTGTTCTCGACTCACTGGGGGGACAACTCCAGGGACGAAAAACACGAGAACGTCGGACAAGCGTGTGCTTTACGACGGGGAAATAATTGCAAGTTACATTCCACTTAATTACCATACTGCTTGCAAGGTACACACTTTGCATTTCCTAGCCGGCGAGCGTGGAAGTAAAGCAGTCTTGGTGTTAGCTACTTAAAGCGATGTTTAAGTTTCTGTGATGGTTACTTAATGTTTAAGTTAAGATGTGGGCTACTTAATGTTTAAGTTTGTGTTGCCTCCTTTAAGTTATGTTTAAGTTCCAGTGTGGGCTACTTAATGTTTAAGTCTCAGTGTTGCCTACTTAAAGTAATGTTTAATTTTCAGTGTTGGCTACTTTAAGAAAAGTTTAAGTAGTCTCAGTGTTGGCTACTTCGGGAAAAGCTGAAGTAAAGTAGTACCAGACTTGGCTACTTAACATCTCACTGATCCCGGATGAACTAGATGGATACAACCGGCTTTTCTCTATATACTCAACACTGCTCCCAGCCACCAACACTTCAACGTAATACATTGACTTTTTCACTCATGTTTACACAATAATACCAGCTACTGTGTGTGTGTGTGTGTGTGTGTGTGTGTGTGTGTGTGTGTGTGTGTGTGTGTGTTATCTACTGCAAACAGGGAGCACACACACACACACACACACACACACACACACACACACACACACACACACACACGCGCGCGCATGTCTGTACCAGCGTACATTTTCCATCGCACATATTTGCTCTTGAGTTTCCGAGAGCCAGAACGCGCGCGCGGCGCGCCCAGCAAAGGGAAGGGGAGGTATCTGGCCCAGCCCGTGGCCTTAACAATTCCAGGCAAGGTCATGCGAGGTGGATTTGAGGTTTTTCTGCTTGACCAACGGACCACTTGCGACACAAACGGACCGCCGCGCCGCTCCGACAGCAAGGAAACGATAAAACCCACGACTGACCGCTGTTTACTGCCCTTGTTAAGATTACACACACACACACACACACGCGCGCCTCTATCCTTCACATACATGTGAAGGAATAAAGCTACATCCGCCACAACCTAATCCAGTTATATTCTCATCCTTATACTACCGTCTGGCCCAAGTACCTCTTAATGGTACCTACATAACTAACCAGCCCCACCTACCCCCCTGTATCAAGTCTCACCTACCCCCTATACAAGTCTCATCTACCCCGTGTATCAAGTCTCACCTACCCCCTATACAAGTCTCATCTACCCCGTGTATCAAGTCTCACTTACCCCCTATACAAGTCTCATCTACCCCGTGTATCAAGTCTCACCTACCCCCTATACAAGTCTCATCTACCCCGTGTATCAAGTCTCACCTACCCCCTATACAAGTCTCATCTACCCCGTGTATCAAGTCTCACCTACCCCCTATACAAGTCTCATCTACCCCGTGTATCAAGTCTCACCTACCCCCTATACAAGTCTCATCTACCCCGTGTATCAAGTCTCACCTACCCCCTATACAAGTCTCATCTACCCCGTGTATCAAGTCTCACCTACCCCCTATACAAGTCTCATCTACCCCGTGTATCAAGTCTCACCTACCCCCTATACAAGTCTCATCTACCCCGTGTATCAAGTCTCACCTACCCCCTATACAAGTCTCATCTACCCCGTGTATCAAGTCTCACCTACCCCCTATACAAGTCTCATCTACCCCGTGTATCAAGTCTCACCTACCCCCTATACAAGTCTCATCTACCCCGTGTATCAAGTCTCACCTACCCCCTATACAAGTCTCATCTACCCCGTGTATCAAGTCTCACCTACCCCCTATACAAGTCTCATCTACCCCGTGTATCAAGTCTCACCTACCCCCTATACAAGTCTCATCTACCCCGTGTATCAAGTCTCACCTACCCCCTATACAAGTCTCATCTACCCCGTGTATCAAGTCTCACCTACCCCCTATACAAGTCTCATCTACCCCGTGTATCAAGTCTCACCTACCCCCTATACAAGTCTCATCTACCCCGTGTATCAAGTCTCACCTACCCCCTATACAAGTCTCATCTACCCCGTGTATCAAGTCTCACCTACCCCCTATACAAGTCTCATCTACCCCGTGTATCAAGTCTCACCTACCCCCTATACAAGTCTCATCTACCCCGTGTATCAAGTCTCACCTACCCCCTATACAAGTCTCATCTACCCCGTGTATCAAGTCTCACCTACCCCCTATACAAGTCTCATCTACCCCGTGTATCAAGTCTCACCTACCCCCTATACAAGTCTCATCTACCCCGTGTATCAAGTCTCACCTACCCCCTATACAAGTCTCATCTACCCCGTGTATCAAGTCTCACCTACCCCCTATACAAGTCTCATCTACCCCGTGTATCAAGTCTCACCTACCCCCTATACAAGTCTCATCTACCCCGTGTATCAAGTCTCACCTACCCCCTATACAAGTCTCATCTACCCCGTGTATCAAGTCTCACCTACCCCCTATACAAGTCTCATCTACCCCGTGTATCAAGTCTCACCTACCCCCTATACAAGTCTCATCTACCCCGTGTATCAAGTCTCACCTACCCCCTATACAAGTCTCATCTACCCCGTGTATCAAGTCTCACCTACCCCCTATACAAGTCTCATCTACCCCGTGTATCAAGTCTCACCTACCCCCTATACAAGTCTCATCTACCCCGTGTATCAAGTCTCACCTACCCCCTATACAAGTCTCATCTACCCCGTGTATCAAGTCTCACCTACCCCCTATACAAGTCTCATCTACCCCGTGTATCAAGTCTCACCTACCCCCTATACAAGTCTCATCTACCCCGTGTATCAAGTCTCACCTACCCCCTATACAAGTCTCATCTACCCCGTGTATCAAGTCTCACCTACCCCCTATACAAGTCTCATCTACCCCGTGTATCAAGTCTCACCTACCCCCTATACAAGTCTCATCTACCCCGTGTATCAAGTCTCACCTACCCCCTATACAAGTCTCATCTACCCCGTGTATCAAGTCTCACCTACCCCCTATACAAGTCTCATCTACCCCGTGTATCAAGTCTCACCTACCCCCTATACAAGTCTCATCTACCCCGTGTATCAAGTCTCACCTACCCCCTATACAAGTCTCATCTACCCCGTGTATCAAGTCTCACCTACCCCCTATACAAGTCTCATCTACCCCGTGTATCAAGTCTCACCTACCCCCTATACAAGTCTCATCTACCCCGTGTATCAAGTCTCACCTACCCCCTATACAAGTCTCATCTACCCCGTGTATCAAGTCTCACCTACCCCCTATACAAGTCTCATCTACCCCGTGTATCAAGTCTCACCTACCCCCTATACAAGTCTCATCTACCCCGTGTATCAAGTCTCACCTACCCCCTATACAAGTCTCATCTACCCCGTGTATCAAGTCTCACCTACCCCCTATACAAGTCTCATCTACCCCGTGTATCAAGTCTCACCTACCCCCTATACAAGTCTCATCTACCCCGTGTATCAAGTCTCACCTACCCCCTATACAAGTCTCATCTACCCCGTGTATCAAGTCTCACCTACCCCCTATACAAGTCTCATCTACCCCGTGTATCAAGTCTCACCTACCCCCTATACAAGTCTCATCTACCCCGTGTATCAAGTCTCACCTACCCCCTATACAAGTCTCATCTACCCCGTGTATCAAGTCTCACCTACCCCCTATACAAGTCTCATCTACCCCGTGTATCAAGTCTCACCTACCCCCTATACAAGTCTCATCTACCCCGTGTATCAAGTCTCACCTACCCCCTATACAAGTCTCATCTACCCCGTGTATCAAGTCTCACCTACCCCCTATACAAGTCTCATCTACCCCGTGTATCAAGTCTCACCTACCCCCTATACAAGTCTCATCTACCCCGTGTATCAAGTCTCACCTACCCCCTATACAAGTCTCATCTACCCCGTGTATCAAGTCTCACCTACCCCCTATACAAGTCTCATCTACCCCGTGTATCAAGTCTCACCTACCCCCTATACAAGTCTCATCTACCCCGTGTATCAAGTCTCACCTACCCCCTATACAAGTCTCATCTACCCCGTGTATCAAGTCTCACCTACCCCCTATACAAGTCTCATCTACCCCGTGTATCAAGTCTCACCTACCCCCTATACAAGTCTCATCTACCCCGTGTATCAAGTCTCACCTACCCCCTATACAAGTCTCATCTACCCCGTGTATCAAGTCTCACCTACCCCCTATACAAGTCTCATCTACCCCGTGTATCAAGTCTCACCTACCCCCTATACAAGTCTCATCTACCCCGTGTATCAAGTCTCACCTACCCCCTATACAAGTCTCATCTACCCCGTGTATCAAGTCTCACCTACCCCCTATACAAGTCTCATCTACCCCGTGTATCAAGTCTCACCTACCCCCTATACAAGTCTCATCTACCCCGTGTATCAAGTCTCACCTACCCCCTATACAAGTCTCATCTACCCCGTGTATCAAGTCTCACCTACCCCCTATACAAGTCTCATCTACCCCGTGTATCAAGTCTCACCTACCCCCTATACAAGTCTCATCTACCCCGTGTATCAAGTCTCACCTACCCCCTATACAAGTCTCATCTACCCCGTGTATCAAGTCTCACCTACCCCCTATACAAGTCTCATCTACCCCGTGTATCAAGTCTCACCTACCCCCTATACAAGTCTCATCTACCCCGTGTATCAAGTCTCACCTACCCCCTATACAAGTCTCATCTACAAGCGTGGCAAAGGACAAAGCAAGACGTACAACAATAGATGAAGGGAAAAGAGGAGAGACATACATAGATAGATCGATAGATAGATAGATAGATTAGATTGATAGATAGATAGATAGATAGATAGATAGATAGATAGATAGAGCACCTTCACAAATGACAACAGCCGAAGGTAAAACTTCAGAGAGTAAGTGGGAGACCAGAAAACGATAAAAAGAATGAATACGAGGAGGTTGGTGTGAGGAGGGAGACGAAAGTATGAGTGGAAGTGAAGGAGAAATAACAGGAAGGTCAAAATAATGACAGGTTACCAGCGTGGAGTGACAGTGTGTGTGCAATGTCTCGGTCCTAGTGATTCCGAGCCTCTGGGTTACGACATATAAGTTCCATATTCCCGGAAAAAAAAAAAAGTGCATCGGCCTCATATTTACGTCTTTACGGGCCTTACACATCACGGCCATAAGGCCGATTGTACAGTATAGCCTTGTATGTCGTGAGCCTCGCACCTGGCGGTGTTGTCTCGGGTCCACATCGAGCACTGTGAGGACGAGTTCCACAAAGCCACTTTGAGTCGTCCGTCGCTAACTCCCGGGTCGTGGGGCAGTTCGCCACTGCCATGATAACTCCTCCTCCAACACCAGTGCCTCCCGGCCACTTGCGTGTCGTGAACTAACATCCCCCGGGCTGGACCTCCGGCTGATATATGAGATGAGGAGCTGGAGGAGGTTTGCGGGGGGAACCGAACCCCGACCTTGGTTGAGAGGAGGCTCTCTGCCCAGCCCACTACCCAAGTCCTCCTTGCCTAAACACACACACACACACACACACACACGTAGCGTCGTCACCCACTTACCTTACGTATTACAGACATTACTCCTCTACACACCACTAGAATTCACAGACCATTAGAGTAACTTTTTTTGTGTGTGTTGATCTCCTCAAACGTGTAACGTCTACCTAAAGTCTTGTACGGGAGATTCCCGAGAGCACTCGTATGTCCCTGGGGTTCTTTACTCCTCGCAATGATCCGCAAACACAGGGCACCACTGTCTACTGCTGCTGCTTTGGTTCGTCACTCGCTCAACACTGACACAACCGGGGAAGGCCAGAGGTAACAAGCTTCCTGAACGTGACACACAAGGCACACTACGTTATCTTCCTCGGCGACGGTGCTATTCTTTCCCACACGCCGCACCTCGAGGTGCAGTCGGTCGGTCCTGGCTAGTCCTGGGACGCTCCAGAGAGCGGTATGACCTCGAGGTCCCGGGGGGAAGGACTGGACTGTGTGCACATGTGGCGGCGAGGGAGACCTGGCCGGCTGGGCTGGCCGGCCAGGAGACGCCTTGCTCCAGTTGTGGCGCGGGGGAAGCCGTGGGGGTGCCCCAGGAGGCCGTCGACTCGGCTCTTGATCACTGGAATTACCATTATCAAACGGAGCTCAGAAGGCGCGAGGGTCCCGGCCTATAACGCAGGCAGTCCCGGGCGTGTGCTGCTGCTGCAGCTGCTGGTGCGTCCGCACGCGCGCGCGTGTGCGTGTGGGTGTCCACTACACGGACTTCTGGTGGCACCCACCCAACTCAGTCAGAGTCAAGGGCTGCAAGACCTCAACTGAGGCTACCAGGTTCACCACGCCCTCCCTCCCTCCGTCCTTCCTGCCAGTTTTTGTTGCCCTGGTACAGCCACCACCTTAAGGCCGGCTTGGACGCCGGGGGCCACCTGCTATGAGCTGGTCTACCCACACCTCGGTAATCACCAAAGCGACACACACACACACACACAGCGGCGGTGGACACCGAGGTCTTCCAGGAAGACCGACGAGGACGGACGAGGACGAACAGCCGGGGTGTGGGTCGTGCCTGAGCCGATATCGCCGTCTTGCTCCGTCGGGTCGACTTGGCTCGAAACTCCAGCCCCGCCACGTACCACTCCCGGCAGCAAACTGGTTACCTCCATATCTACCTACTCCTTCCTTAACCACTGGCAAGAGACGTCTCTGCCCTCCCAGTCCCAGGGAGAGGTATGCACTTTGGAGGAGACGATCTCCCTACGTTCTTCCATTCCCCGCATCGTTGCAGAAGGACTATTAAAAAAAAAAAACTCCGCCATATACATATAAAACAGAGGTCCTTGCCCAGGGCGAGTCTCCTGTTGCCACCTACCATAGCCGGGGTCTATAGCATCGTCTAGCAGAACACACTCGCTCGTACGTTACTGACCACAGGACCCAACCATGGGTAGTAACACAGTAACCGTCACACACACACACACACACACACACACACACACATACTCCATCCCCCGTCACACACGTCCGGGTGAGGAGCCTTCACAACCCCATGCACCTGGTTCACTGGCCTAAACTACTCAGTCGCAAATGAGGAAGGAAGATGGAGCAATCCATCCCTCCGTCTCTGTCTCCCTTGTCTTCGTCAGGCATGTACTTACCCAGAGAAGCAAGACGGTGGTAAGTACTAACAACAAAAGTTTGCCGATATCCTATTCCATCTTCACATTACAACGTCCTGAGTGAGAGGCTGACAACTGTATGATCCGTGATAGCGGTGACGGTCTGAGCCATACATTAATACGGACTTCATTCAAGATGCGACAGCCCTCTCCCACAACTCAGGGTCAACCATCTAAACTATGTTAATAGTAAACTAGCTCGGCTTATGTAACCCCCCCCCAGGATCACCTGGTGTTGCATATGTACCCCCAACTCACCACGTGTTACGAATGTACCCCCCCCCCAGCTCACCTGGTGTTACGTATGTACTCTGGATCACCTGGCGTTACGAATGTACACCTAGATCAACTAATTTGTGTGTGTGTGTGTGTGTGTGTGTGTGTGTGTGTGTGTGTGTGTGTGACAACTATCAGTGTGTTATGGGGACAGTTTTACATTCGCGTTGCCCTGGCTTTTAGATCTGTATGTACGTACCATGTCTTTATTTCTCTCAGAAATGGTTCGTCCATACAAAGTTAAGAAATGGGACAAAGCGAGTGTGTAAATCCCTCACAGTACACAAATAGCAACCACAACACAACCTAGGCGAGGTACCAATTCATCGACCAGCCCCAGGGGAGGATGAACAGCTAGGCCGGCTGTGGGTCACCGGCCGCGTCCAGGATTCGTACCCGTCGGAGCCCATGCGCGAATCATGGTCATCGAGGACGCTACACCATGGAAACCTGTCGTGTGTGTGTGTGTGTGTGTGCGCGCGCGAGCGCGCAAGAATGAGCAATCCGAGCGCAAAGTCAACCTCCAGCGAGACAGTATTATCGTCGGCGGACGGGGAAGGTGTACAGAGCTGTCTGGGACCTTCCCCTCCCCTAAAAGAAACCCCCCCTTTACCCTACTCACCCCCTGCACGGACCAGCATCTTTTAAAAGCCTCACACAATACGGATCTCCTCCGTCCCGTGCATACCAAAACAAACGATCACCGAGGCAACGTGTTTGTAAATGTCTTAAAAAAAAAGAAAAAAAGAAAAAGAAAAAATAATGTCGTGGAGCCGCTTGGCTGAGTGTAACCAGTTCACAAGAACTTCTGGGAAGAAGAGCACCCCAGTCCCCCAGTACCGGTTACCTCCGGCAGGAGCGGGTAGGTCGTCCTGAATAATAAAGGGGCACTGGCGTTTATCTGTGTGTTCCTGTGTCTGTGTGGCTTATTCTCGTGAGAATTATCTTGTACAATACAAGGAGAAGTGTTTATCTGTGTGTTCCTGTGTCTGTGCGGCTTATTCTCGTGAGTATTGTCTTGTACAATACAAGAAGTGTTTATCTGTGTGTTCCTGTGTCTGTGTGGCTTATTCGAGTGTTAAGTATTATCTTGTCTTGTACAATACAAGGAAAAGTGTTTATCTGTGTGTTCCTATGTCTGTGTGGCTTATTCGAGTGTGTTAACTCATCATCTTCCACAATACAGGGAAAAGTGTTTATCTGTGTGTTCCTGTGTTTGTGTGGCTTGTTCTCGTGCGTCGAGGAGTACCTAATCTGTTACCTACTTTCCATTATCTGCACCTCCGTGGACCGGGGGCCCGCCCTCACACCCTCGGGGTCCTCGCCTCCGCTCCCCCTCTGTCCTCACTCCGTGACCTTCCCCTGCAGACACGGCCCGCCCGCCTTCATCATCTGCTCCTCGCTAAGCTCTGGTTCCACAAAATACCCCACACCTCTGCTTCCCCCCCCCCCCCCCCGGACGTCAAGCCCTCGTCACCTGAACTACTACCTCTCTCACGTCGGACAACTACGTCAGGGGGGGGGTCTCCATGGCGCCCTTTGGGATTTTGAATGTTAACGCGTCTACCCCCCTCACTCTTCTCTCTTCCAATGTTGGTGGAGACGCCTGACGCCACCACACAGGCTGCGTAGCACCAGCTCTCAATGACTCCCGCCCGTCCAGGCACAGTTCCGAGATCACTGATTATCAATAACAATAATAGTCATAAAAATCCAAGATGTGTGTGTGTGTGTGTGACAGACAGATAAAGTGAAAGATACAGAAATAGATAGATAGATAGATAGATAGATAGATAGATAGATAGATAGATAGAGAGAGAGAGAGAGAGAGAGAGAGAGAGAGAGAGAGAGAGAGAGAGAGAGAGAGAGAGAGAGAGTTACACTTCCAAGATGAACAGCAAAGTAGGAATTTTCCACACTACTCTTCCCCCCCCACCACCCTCCCAAAACCCCCAAGGTTTTCTGGGGTTTCAGCAACACTTGTGTTACTCCCCCATGTTTACAACACTTGTGTTACTCCCCCATGTTTACAACACTTATGTTACTCCCCCATGTTTACAACACTTGTGTTACTCCCCCATGTTTACAACACTTGTGTTACTCCCCCATGTTTACAACACTTGTGTTACTCCCCCACGTTTACAACACTTGTGTTACTCCCCCATGTTTACAACACTTGTGTTACTCCCCCATGTTTACAACACTTGTGTTACTCCCCCATGTTTACAACACTTGTGTTACTCCCCCATGTTTACAACACTTGTGTTACTCCCCCATGTTTACAACACTTGTGTTACTCCCCCACGTTTACAACACTTGTGTTACTCCCCCATGTTTACAACACTTGTGTTACTCCCCCATGTTTACAACACTTATGTTACTCCCCCATGTTTACAACACTTGTGTTACTCCCCCATGTTTACAACACTTGTGTTACTCCCCCACGTTTACAACACTTGTGTTACTCCCCCATGTTTACAACACTTGTGTTACTCCCCCATGTTTACAACACTTATGTTACTCCCCCATGTTTACAACACTTGTGTTACTCCCCCATGTTTACAACACTTGTGTTACTCCCCCATGTTTACAACACTTGTGTTACTCCCCCATGTTTACAACACTTGTGTTACTCCCCCATGTTTACAACACTTGTGTTACTCCCCCATGTTTACAACACTTGTGTTACTCCCCCATGTTTACAACACAAAATCTTGGGGAATTTCCTTACCCGATCTACAGGCGTCCCACTCCAGACCCTGGTACTGGCGTTAGTACACTATAATGCTGGGTACATATTTTCTCTAACGTGAGGGTATTCCCTCTAAGGCTCAGTCCTCTGTTCTTAACGCTACCTCGCTAACGCGGGAAATACGAATATGCAGGTATCAGCAAAATATCCCGTTTTCTTAACCTAATCACAGGCAAACGCTAAATAATAATAATAATAATAATAATAATAATAATAATAATAATAATAATAATAATAATAATAATGATAATAGTAATAATAATAATAATAATAATAATAATAATAATAATAATAATAATAATAATAATAACAATAATAATAATGATAATAATAACAATAACAACAACAACAATAATAATAATAATAATAATAATAATAATAATAATAATAATAATAATAATAATAAAACGTCCTGATAATTTCCAGAATGTCTTCCTTTCCCTCATGACGTGAGAAACGACCAGCACAATACGGTCTACCAGCTCACCACCCCCAAGACACACAACCCCTTCCCTGAGCACAGACCTGACCCCACCCATCTCCCCCTTGCACTATCGCCTGAGGCTCCGTAACTGCAGCGGTGTCTCCCACTATCTCACACGCTGGCTCCGCTGGGCCTTGACCGGGCCCCGTCCGCCTCGCGACATTCAACATACCGTTGTTTCTTTCCACGCTCTCCTGCATGATGCACCACCACGTCCCCATTATCAGTCGAAGCCACCGCTCCCCACTCTAGGGGCATGTTTGGGGACGGAGTCCACTGGCCTCCATGTGCAGAGACGGAGTCCACTGGCCTCCATGTAAAGAGACGGGGTCCACTGGCCTCCATGTATAGAGACGGAGCCCACTGGCCTCCATGTATAGAGACGGAGTCCACTGGCCTCCGTGTGGAGAGACGGAGTCCACTGGCCTCCATGTATAGAGACGGAGTCCACTGGCCTCCGTGTGGAGAGACGGAGTCCACTGGCCTCCATGTATAGAGACGGAGTCCACTGGCCTCCATGTATAGAGACGGAGTCCACTGGCCTCCATGTATAGAGACGGAGTCCACTGGCCTCCATGCGTAAAGACGGAGTCCACTGGCCTCCATATCGCTTGGTGATGCTACGCGGGGTTACAATCACATCAATTATCTCCGCCCTGACAGAGCAATCGCAATTATCAACAACAACAATAACAACAACAACAGTAACAAAAACACCTGGACCTAAACTGGTGGCCCAGGAGGTATATTAATACTAAGGTCGCTCGGCCTGGTGTGGGCGAGCTTGGCTCGGTAAAACATTCGCCCGCATCCGCCCTCCACGCCCATATCTCTGGCGGCTACCTCATTGCCCGCCCACCCAATACACACACCCACACACGCGCGCGCGCCTATGCTTATATCTCCCACCCTAACCCACACACACACACACACACACACACACACGCGCGCGCCTATGCTTATATCTCCCACCCTAACCCACACACACACACACACACACACACGCGCGCGCGCGCCTATGCTTATATCTCCCTCCCTAACTCACACACACACACACACACACAAACCTACCCTTATACCCTCCTTCCCTGTCTTCGCTACCTCCCTTAGATAACTCCTGCTTGAGTTTACACATCATTTGCTTATTTCCAGTCTGCAGGCGCGCTTCACACCCCCTCGTCTCTCAGCAACGAACAGACAAGCACGTTTTCTTTACCCTCGACATTCGGTAGCGATCGTACCTCCTAGAGTGTCGAGAACATACAGTATCGGTACAAGGAGAAGTTATCTTTCCGTACTGGTCAATATTTCTCTACACAATCGCTACCGCGAAGACGGAGGTGTGGCGGATTATGACAAGTTGTCATTCATGTTATGCACGCCTCCTCCACACGTCTCCTGCTTTTATGGTCCACTTGAACCTGTCCAGTTCCTCCTCATGTCCCGATTTACATGCAACACCCGGATTCTCACGTTTTAATATTTTCATTCTAGCTGGTTCGCTGTTCAAACCTCGCGTTACTACATGTCGTCTCTCCGCCAACTCACCAACGCCTCTCGTTTTTGTTTCAATTCAACGCTCGAAAGTGGCTTTTCTGTTTCCACCTCCCCCCACCCTCCTCCCTCAGCGAATCCTCGGCGTAAATTCCTCACATTCTCCTCATACGTCGCATTTCCGTGGTCCGCAGAATGTACAGAGGAAGGTGGGAGGGAGGGGGGCGCCGCCAGCACCTCCTCCCGACGCCGCAGGCTATCATGATAATAGCCTTGTGAACTTTACACTCGGCTCGGGCGGGAAATCCCATTCGCTACCTTCTTTTTTTTTTTTTTTTTTCTCTCGATCGTATTTTCCACACGTCTATACCGGACATGCTTATTAAATTCTGGCTTGTCTCCGGCCATACCAGGGTTACCAGACCGTGATGCAAGGGATTCAAAATTAGTGTTGATGATAGACACAGACGCGACCTGAGATCACAGATCATTTGTTCGCAAATTCCCGTGGAATCTCTGTCATGTCACTCAGGTATTACGGGGTGAAGAGCAGAGGTAAAGATAATAATGGCGAAGCCCAAAAGTTGATTCCATCACCTGTTTTACCCGAATATATATATATATATATATATATATATATATATATATATATATATATATATATATATATTCTTTTCTTTTCTTTCATACTATTCACCATTTCCCGCGTTAGCGAGGTAGCGTTAAGAACAGAGGACTGGGCGTTTGAGGGAATATCCTCACCTGGCCCCCTACTTTGTTACTTCTTTTGGAAAATTGAAAAAAAACGAGAGGGGAGGATTTCCAGCCCCCCCGCTCCCTTCCCTTTTAGTCGCCTTCTACGACACGCAGGGAATACGTGGGAAGTATTCTTTCTCCCCTATCCCCAGGGATATATATATATATATATATATATATATATATATATATATATATATATATATATATATATATATATATATGTGTGTGGGTGTGTGTGTGTGTGTGTGTGTGTGTGTGTGTGTGTGTGTGTGTGTGTGTGTCTGAAGGGGTATTCGTACTTCAGTGGGGGTCCATATAATTTAGTTCACTGAAACTCTACAGTACACTACACAGATTTCACTGAGGGAAAAATATCCACCTCATCACGTGTAAACAATTCACCGAGTTTCAACTCTTAAACACAAGCGAAGGAACTGGTACAGAGGGGGGTGGGGGGGGTGATGGGTGCCTTGTGGTTCAGGGGGGAACAGGGGGGGGGGGGGGTCACTGGCCTGGCCTGGTAGCGAGATCTGTGTTCGACTAGTCTTCTTATTGCTACCTCGTCACTTGTCATTGGTAGTCCCTTCGTAATGATTTGGCGGATCTCTGGGCTCCTGCTGAAGTGCTATTATTCGTTCATAAAACCATCGCGGACTAGTGTGACCGTCATATCATCAGTATATATGTGTGTGTGTATATATATATATATATATATATATATATATATATATATATATATATATATATATATATATATATATATATATATATATATATATAGTGCATATGACCGCGCACTGGGTTCGAACCCTCACTGTTGGAGGGTTTGTGAGTATATAACATATATATATATATATATATATATATATATATATATATATATATATATATATATATATATATATATACACGTAGTCTAACCAAACATGACACATTTAACCAAAACCCGGGCCACCTAACCAAACCAAAATTACAATAATAGACGGACTCGAATTTGGACAAAACTTCCTCATGAAAATCCATACACACTCAATGAATAAAAAAGAAGTTAATCGACCAAGTCTGATCCAAAGCCTTATCGTAATCGCCACGTCATAATGCTCCCCGCAACCTCTTAGGTAACCAGGTCCTTGGAATCCCCACAACACTTATATCGTCGGGCCTTTATCACATGGACTGAAGGTAAATCCCTCAAGGCTCCTTTCTCTCTCTCTCTCTCTCTCTCTCTCTCTCTCTCTCTCTCTCTCTCTCTCTCTCTCTCTCTCTCATGTGTTATCTCGACCCAAGGTAAGACGGCGTCTTCGGTCATGGGTCCCGCGAAGCCCGCCCCCCCTCTCAGGGTCGAGAGCCTTATCGCGAGGTCAATGCAACGGGTGGTGGGTGGTTGGGTGGTGGCTGGGGAAGCAAGGGGCTTAGTGAATGGTTACGTACGTACGCTTTCGTCCAGTGACGTAATTACATTACGTGGCGCTACACGATCACGTTACGCGCACGACGTAACTGCCTCTCGAAATATACAGTGTAATCTTACTATGGAAATTACATTGTCTAGTGAATAATCACATAATTACTTCTAGGAAAGTTCGCTTGATGTATGTAAATCACGTAGTGACACAATTAATATTACATGTTTACACTAGGTGAATCACACACACATATAATACATATCACACATAAAATCACCCAATGAAAATGACATAATCATGTTACATAATTACATTTACAATTTCTATAACTGTATTTGTGAACTCACCTATTCCCCAGGCTATGTAGATGACATAATTACCTGTAATATAATTATACCAATTGTTATAATAACTGAGACAAGAATGTCCCTTCCACAATGTAATCATAAGTGCTCGCCCATCACACGCTGTATCCCTCCTTTGTCGCCATCTTAAACGATCAATTTGGTCGTAATCACCTCTCGCCCGTGGAGCATCGTCCTATTGGTGATTACCGGCCAGTAATCACCCCCGTCCAAACGCGCATCATTATAATATCCTCAGTAGCAAATTATCTGCAAGGCATTATCCCGACGCGACCGCTTCACACCAATGTACTCACGGGTAATCATTACCGGTAATCATCCCGTTAATAGCGTATCGTTCCAGTGTACTCGCTAGTAATCATATCTACGAGTAATCCGTCAACAGCAATTGATTACACCTGTACTCATTAGTAATCATCGTTCCAGTGTACTCACTAGTAATCATATCTACGAGTAATCCGTCAACAGCAATTGATTACACCTGTACTCATTAGTAATCATCGTTCCAGTGTACTCACTAGTAATCATATCTACGAGTAATCCGTCAACAGCAATTGATTACACCTGTACTCATTGGTAATCATCGACAAAAAAATTACCCCCGTCAAAGGCACATCAATCAAATGTACTCACTGGTAATCATTGACGAATAATTACCTACAGAGTAACACATCATTCCAATCATCGTACATCAGAGATCCCTACTAATCAATTATCGTACATCAAAGGTCCGTACTAATCAATTATCGTACATCAAAAGGTCCGTACTAGGCAATTATCGTACATCAAAAGGTCCGTAATGAGCAATTATCGTACATCAAAGGTCCGTACTAAGCAATTATCGTACATCAAAAGTTCCTTACTAAGCAATTATCGTACATCAAAGGTCCGTACTAAGCAATTATCGTACATCAAAGGTCTGTACTAGGCAATTATTGTACATCAAAGGTCCGCACTAATTATCGTACATCAAAAGATCCTTACTAAGTAATTATCGTGCATCAAAGGTCTGTACTACGCAATTATTGTACAGCAAACATCCGTTCTAGGCAATTATCGTACATCAAAGATCCGTACTAGGGAATTGTCGAACATCAAAGATCCGTAATAGGCAATTATCGTACATCAGAGGTACGTACTAGGCAATTATCGTACATCAAAAGGTCCGTACTAGGCAATCTGGTACATCAAAAGGTCCGTAATGAGCAATTATCGTACATCAAAGGTCTGTACTAGGCCATTATCGTACATCAGAGGTAAGTACTAGGCACCACAAAGTGAACCAGGTCTTGTTATAGTTTCCACCCCTTGTATCTACCAGGTAGGTTATCGAACCTTGTGTGAAGGATCACGGACCTGGGCCACTCCGGGGGCTGACGTGGCTCTGGTCACTTGATCACAACGGTCGATCGACACACTGGTTATTACGGACGTGAAGAGGGAGTGGGGGACGATGATTCTGAGGACCGGTTCGAATCCCCAGATGTCGAAATACGCCCTCAGGCGAATCAGTCAGGTAATGATGGTAATGACGTCATTATCGTTATCAAGGCTGAGACTAATTACCTCATTGTTAGTGGAGACTAACGCGAGATAATGAAGTAACAGTATAATACCCGAGGCTAAATGTGTGTGTGTGTGTGTGTGTGTGTGTGAGAGAGAGAGAGAGAGAGAGAGAGAGAGAGAGAGAGAGAGAGAGAGAGAGAGAGAGAGAGAGAGAGAGAGAGAGAGAGAGAGAGAGAGAGAGAGTGTTCTCTCAAGTATTTCCCTAAGTAAACATGTATCGCTAACAAATCTTATTTACCTTCCATCATATATATATATATATATATATATATATATATATATATATATATATATATATATATATATATATATATATATATATATATCGATCGTTATATTCTTGAAGTTCAAAGAGCCACTTTGCCTTCCCTATAACCCTTGCGTCCAAACCAATGTTCAATTCCACCAGAATTAGTGGCAAAAACATGAAAAAAAAATCCCACAATCTCTGCGTTTCCGCCGTTATTCACATACCAATCCCATGTAAGTTAATCTCAACACGCAATACACATCATATCAGCGTTCCTAATCACTTCAATTACTAATCATGATGGGGGAAAAAAATGACTAATGAACATGCTCTATTCATAATGCTCTTATTATTTCTCTCTAAAACAGTCCAGTACTACAAGGCTTATGACTGAGTGACAGACCACAAGCTTCTGGGGGGTCTGCACACTATACGCCTCGTCCCGCTAACGGCACCAGTGCTCCTACAGGCAAAATACTACACTGGGGGGAGAGTGTGACGAGAGACGGGGAGGGAGGGAGGGAGGGTTGTCGAAGGAGGAGGAGGGAGAAAGAGAGAGAGGAGTGTGTGTGGGGGAGAGAGAGAGAAAGGCGCTACTCGTCAAACATAATAGCTAAGGAGGGGAGAGAGTGACGTGAGTCCCCACTCACTCTCTCTCTCTCTCTTACTCTCATGGGCCTTAACCACTACCATCACCTCTCACTGAGGGGAGGGAGAGGGAGAGAGAGAGAGAGAGAGACGACTTCTCAAATGAGACACATGGGCGAACTGTACTCACGGATAGGGATAGAAACGCAGCTCCGTCTCACGCTTCGCACTTACCTGAAGAGGGAGAGAAAGACTGACTGTTAAATATGACTGTTAAAGATGACTGTTAAACAACAAAGCATATCAAAGAATAACAAAGAATATCAAACAATACAGCATACTAAACATCACACGAGGTGACATGAAGAATATCAAACAATACAGCATACAGAATATCAATGAAGACAGCATACAAAATATCAAACAAGATAACATACAAAATATCAAACAAGATAACATACAAAATATCAAACAAGACAACATACAAAATATCAAACAAGACAACATACAAAATATCAAACAAGACAGCATACAAAATATCAAACAAGACAACATACAAAATATCAAACAAGACAGCATACAAAATATCAAACAAGACAACATACAAAATATCAAACAACACACAAAATATCGTACAACTTACAAAATATCAAACAAGACAACATACAAAATATCAAACAACACACAAAATATCATACAACATACAAAATATCAAACAAGACAACATACAAAATATCAAACAAGAGAACATACAAAATATCAAACAAGATAGGATACAAAATATCAAACATACAAAATATCATACAACATACAAAATATCAAACAAGACAGCATACAGAATATCAATAAACACAGAATATACAATATCGCAAAACTACGGCACCCAAAATATCGACCAGACAAAACACACCTTCAGCGCTGATTACAAACATGAGACAGCGTTATCAACGTACCTCCAAAAAAAAAAACTAAACATTGGCCCGGCTGACGAAGCGGAAAATACGAGAACAATCAAACCCTTTACGGGCGTCAACTCTTCGAAAACCAAAAGGAAAAACAAAAACATCTGCCGTATTGAAAAAAGAAAAGAAAAAATGGGTTTAAAAACCGTATGAAACTGGTTGAGGGATGGAGAGGGGTTGAGGGGCAAGAATGGGGTACAAGTCATTCGTCCGTCCCCCCTACTGGGCACTTAGGACGATGATCCTATCTCAGGCTAATGGTATATGCTTGCCAATATCGGATCGTCAATTCGCATGCCCGCCCGCCGTCCCCCACTCCCCCCTAGGTTATCAACAGAATCACAAAGGTCATCCATTACATGTCTTCACCTCAGGTCAACGACACTCGCCCATCCACAGAGACCATCAATACATCAATCAAGTCTCGTGTCATCGGCGCTCTCGTCCACCCATCCCCGAGGCCATCAATTTCCTCAACCCACTCCCACCCATCCACCCACCCACACTCACTCACCCCAAGCCCACTGAAGACAACCTTACTCCCTTGTCAGGTCATCATCAGATCACCCCCGTTAACGATCGTTAGCCACTGACAAACAATCACCTGAGGCCTGTGAGGTTTGGCGAGGGCATACGGAGGGGTTTGCGAGGCCGGGGAAAAATTTTGAGGTTTGCAAGTTTCTGGGATCATGAAAGGGGTTTGTGCGGTGGTGATGGGATGTGTGGGATGATTTGTGTGGTTAGTTGGAGGGAGAAGGGGGGATAGGCGAGGTTTAAGGATCTGTGTGGTTTCTAAGCGTTACCAAGAGCTGTTTGGTTGCTGGGAGTCACCAAGGTTTGTGTGGTTGCTGGGAGTCGCAAAGGTTTGTGTGGTTGCTGGGAGTCGCCAATGTCAGTATGGAGACGGCAGGGAGCTGTGTGTCCCTTCCTAGTAAGGTGGAGGGCATCGCGCGCTGCGCCGCCGGGGGTAAGGCATCTCGGGGGAGTTAGTTATGTAAATGTGTAGAACCTCAGAGCGAGGTGGCTGACATCTGCGCTGAGAGTTCATCGTCTGCAACGGAAATGCGTGACGATGCCTCCCACCTGTAACAGACACACCACCAGCAGAGATGAAAAGGTAATAACTAAGTCTATAACTGAATAAATCATTTATGTATGATACGATATTAACGAAGATTTTTTAGGGATGTCTCTTGCTCGAGTAGAGGTCTTCAATGAGTTCCCTCAACTACAGGAAGGAACGGTGACAGACACTCCCCTTATTTGAGACAGTCAACCAACGCCATGGACGGTGACAGACACTTCCCTTATTTGAGACAGTCAACCAACGCCATGGTCTTCAACGGGGAGGAAGAGGGGGGGGAAAAAATCCCAACAATGGCCTGGAAATTCTCTTGAACGGTCTCTTGTCTGCCATGAAAAGACAAAAAAAATCTTGCCACAAAATGGCTCTTTTTTTTTTCTTCTTCTCTCTCTCTCTTGTGTGGAATGGCTTTCTTCCTTCAGTACTGTGAATCACAATCACACAATGGCCGGTGTAGGTGGTGACGCCGGGATACGGTCGAGGGGGGCGGTTGGGTGTGGGGAGTACAGTTAACACGGACGATGGCCATGATAACAGCAAGGTCGCGGGGAGGGACAGAGAGGGCCAGGTGGAGTACACGGGAGTCGTGATCCTGCACTCCTACACCCCGCACAACACTTCGCCAAATGCCAAGGACTCGCCCAGAGGTAGCCAGCCTTTTCACCCCCGGATCAGGAATTCCCCGCCGCGTCTGACTCAGTGACGTCTCTTTTTCTGCTGGATATATGGTGCGCAACACGGGCCCCCACCGTCCATCCCTCCAGGCCTGGGGCTCCCGCGCGCGTGGGGCTCCAGCAAGAGGAATGGAGAGGTTCCTCCGCGTTCACGCGATTCTGTACGTGTAGGCTCGCTTAAGGGCGTGGGGGCCCCCCACGTATCTACCTACAGTCGTGGGCTCCGGCAGTCGAGAGACCAAATGGGGTTTCACCAGCTGAGGATTCATCCCGAGGAGGTCCTCCATGCGGGGGGGGAGGCTTACAGCAGACGGAGACCTTACCTAACAGGGACTCGAGGCATAGGGACGGTCAGTCCCCCAGGAGGTATCTTGCCATCTGTAACCTCCCCATACGAGGGCTGGGACAGGAGTATCTCCCCATCTGTAACCTCCCCATACGAAGGCTGGGACGGGAGTCTCTTAACCATCTTTAACCTCCCCATACAAGGGCTGGGACGGGAGTCTCTTAACCATCCGTAACCTCCCCATACGAAGGCTGGGACGGGAGTCTCTCCTCATCTGTAACCTCCCCGTACTTGGGCCGGGACGGAAGTCTCTTTAACCGTACTAGGGGGCTGGGACGGGATCGTACACGTCTCCCTACGAGCTTTACTTATGAAAGTCATTAACTTGACCAACTGAGGAAGTGCGCAAGAGTGAATGGCAACATTTTCGCCATGTTCTTGTAGCAATGGCATGCATGATAATGGCACAGGTAGGGCGGCCCTTTTACCTTTACGGCTCCATGTTTAGATACTTAATTGAATAAACATCATTGAGTCCTGTATGGTTCAGTGGACAGGAAGGGCGTGGCACCCGGAACTATGCATAGCTAAGGTGTATATAGATATACATTCCACTGGAGTTCATTACCGGTGATCACCCAGCCCGAAATGGCATGTCACCGCGAACCGTCATGCCTTCATTGACATGGATAACTACATTCCCCGATGTGGTACACTGGTCGTTATTGGTGTATCCCAGACCCCATTTCATGGTCGAAATCCAACACGACCTAGAAACAGAAGTCGGGGGAGGGAAATAAAAACCCCTGTCGCACATTTACGTGTGTGTGTGTGTGTGTGTGTGTGTGTGTGTGTGTGTGTGTGTGTTCATTATCATTTTACTTCTTAAACTTGGAGATCCAGTGATGTCTGCTAGAGGCATCAAGTCACCCAAAGCCGATGGCTACGACGGTAGACTCACGGCCAACCACAGAGGCCTCCTCTTTGTGGACGTCAGTACAAGTAGATGTAGACCAAATGCGGGTCTACCATGTGATGTGATCTTTAGCTACATCTCTCGTCTATCGCATGTCGCTCTATTATCCAGCTTTATCATTTTGACTTCCTCAGCACGACTCCGACGACCCTTGAGTGCGAGGGTATGACCATGTCGGTGCGACCCGTTGAGTAGGATGGCCTTACCAATGACCAGGCCCTTCGAGGGTCAAGACAAGGGCCGAGCCATCATACTAAAGGATACGTAAAGTCGTCCTCCAGGGTACACCAGCCCAAGGAGAGACGTTCTAAGAACATGGAAGGAAAGATATTGCGAGAAGCTACAACTATAATGCAACGACTTCGTTAACCACGCCGGGCAGCAATTACCAGACGAACCACCTCGTAAATAAACCCCAAACAAGGAACAAAGCCTTATTAAAACCCCCAAGCTAATCACCGAGCAACAAACTCGCGCTCATCATGCAACATGACGGAAGGAGCTTGCCATGTGACATTGGCCCAGCAGGAAACATCTCGTGTTACGCAGGAAGCCGAGGCAACAGGCAGGTCCAAACCTACCCCGTCATGGCCGAGTAATTAAGAGCTGGGTGACAGTTTGGCCTCGTGTCGTCACCACCCCCACACACCCTGACATGAACACATGTCCACAGGAGAGGGGCGTCAAGAGCTGGGTGACAGTTTGGCCTCGTGTCGTCACCACACCCCCACACACCCTGACATGAACACATGTCCATAGGAGAGGGGCGTCTCACATCCCCCAGCAACAGAGACACTCTCCCATGGGACGCCGACTGCAGAAGACATCACCGCTGACCAAAAGCCCCACCCAGGGTGGGGACAGCCCACACACCACTTGCATCCGTCGATGACCAAGCGGCAGTCACTACAGGGGAAACAAGCAGCCTTCTACCTGTCATGGTGTGCCATATCAAACCACCTCAATAACAAGTCCGCAACAGAAATGACAAAAGGAACAAGTGAGAGCTTGAGCAACACCAGAAGCCGACCGTAAAATACCCAACACTTTCACCAACAACACCTGAAAAACCAGATGTGACCCACTGCCGACAGCAGGTGGAGCAGTCCACCCTATGCCCGGCCAGGGTCGAACTGTGTGTGTCTGTGTGTGTGTGTGTGTGACAAAGACCAGCGGGCTACATGACCTCCACAAAAGAAAGATATAGATAGATAGATAGATAGATAGAGAGAGAGAGAGAGAGAGAGAGAGAGAGAGAGAGAGAGAGAGAGAGAGAGAGAGAGAGAGAGAGAGAGACTCTCTCTCGTTCGTACAAGGAAGGTGGTCATTAAGGAGAAATTGTTTCTTTCGGCTCCTCTCGCTTTACCACGCGGGGTCACCTCTCATACCCAGAAGTGAGGCGACCATGGACGTGTGTGTGTTGGGGGGGTGGAGAGAAGAGAGCTTTTTACCTTCACCTCATCATACCTTGTGCTCTTGACTATGGTCAGGTATAGGTGCTACTGGGGGAAGGGGTCGAGCTGTGGTTGGCTCAACGATAGGACCTGTACAATCTCACTCCGTACATACATACGAAGTTGAATAATACAAGTACAACCACCCCACACAAATAAAACCACAAGCAACACATACCACACGAACACACACATACCCACAAACACAAAACACGTATATAAACAAACATACTTTACACACACACACACACACACACACACACACACACACACACACACAAGCACACACACACACATAATACACCAACCCACTCGGAGAGTCAGCCAACACCCTACCCCAACGCACAAGGCTACGTAGCGTGGTAACCCAGCCAGGCACACGTCTTAAGCAATGCTCATCCAAGGCTCCTGGTGTCGCTTCACTTCGTTAAAGACTCGCCAGGTCTCGTCGTATCTATATAACTGTCCCGTCAAAGGTCGACTCGTGTGTTATGGAGGAAAACATGCTCGACCTTCAAGTCTCGAAGATAATAACACAATGAATTGACATTTTTTTTTTGTCAAAGGTCAAAAAAAAAAAAAAAATGGAGTGACGTTCTTATGTATATATCACCATCGACATTAAGGTCTGGGCTTCAGCCAAGGTCATGTGACAATGACCTTTCTGACATTATCAATGACCTTCACACACTGGTGTCGTGTAAACACCGAAGAACGTGAAAATAATCACGGAAGAAGTTATGAGATGGTGTCACGAAAACAAAATTAATGATAATTTCGAAAAAAAAAGAGAAAAAACGACAATATAAAGCTCTGAAAATTGACTGTTGCTTGAACGTTTTACCAGCCACGTCGCAAGATGTGACGTAGCTCTATCGGGTCAGAAGGACGCTGACCTCGGGTCATTCGTTTCCGCAGGTCAGGTCTGTAATACGTGACCTCCGGTCATTTAGAATTCACAAGCCAGGTCCTGTAAAAGTGACTTCAGGTCAGGCAAGGTCGTGGGGCTGGTCAGTCACCTGCGTGCGTGCGTGCATGCAGGCTACATCGACCAGTCCTCCTGCAAGACGCCAGGACCCAGCCCCGTACAGCGACCACACCTTCGGCGGGCCATGTGTGTGTGTGTGTGTCCGGACGTCCATTCCATATTCTCCCACGTTTATCTTCACCACTTTGCCCTCACCAACACCCATGAGATGAGAGGATCGTGAGGAGAGGGCGGACAAAATACCAGACGACCCGACCTCGCTAACTACCCTCCACACGACGAGTGATCAACTCGGTAAACGAGGGATACGCCGGACGGACGAAGCGACCTCACTTACCTACCCCTCCACACCACAGGTGCCCGACTCACCATCCACAAACAACCCCGCAAACCAAAGCCCTGAAGCCCAATTTCGACACCACCACCATCTCCATTGTCGTTAAAAGTGACGATAAAATCGCTCCACTGTCCCAGACAAGACTGGAGGGGACCTTCGACTGCTGCTTGCCATCCTTTGTGTTCCGAGAGGAGGTCGCATGACGCCCGCTGCTGTGGCGGCTCTGAGCGTCCACGAATACCTTACTTTTTTTTACACATGGCTGAAGCAAACCGTTGTTATATTGTCTTGGCTGAACGTCAAGAGAACAGACCTAACTGTTCCTGGGGGTCTTATACCACTCACCCCTGCTGTGCTGTACTGGAGGTCTCTGGCGTCAATGCATCTCTCACGGCGAAGAGGTCTGAGTTCACCTCCGCGGAGAAGAGAGAGAGAGAGAGAGAGAGAGAGAGAGAGAGAGAGAGAGAGAGAGAGAGAGAGAGAGAGAGAGAGAGAGAGAGAGAGAGAGAGTACGTCTCAGATATAAGGACAAGAACAAGCATCACAGCTCCCCTTGGACTTGCTGAGGTGTGTACGTGACCAAAATCTGTATCTAATGGCCTACGTACAGGCTGTTCTTGATATTCGAAGTCACACAGTGAGAATACTAAGTATGCGAGAATATCCCTCAGCCACAAATGGCTCCATCGCTTCCTTCCTCCTGCCCCAAAGACGAGGAATTTTATTTTTTCAGGCGTTTTCTGACATACACATTATTTTTTCAGACGTTTTCTGACATACACATTATTTTTTCAGACGTTTTCTGACATACACATTTTTTTCAGACGTTTTCTGACATACACATTTTTTTTCAGACGTTTTCTGACATAGACATTTTTTTTTCAGACTTTTCTGACATATACATTTTCTTTCAGACGTTTTCTGACAGACATTTTTTTTTCAGACGTTTTCTGACATAGACATTTTTTTCAGACGTTTTCTGACATAGACATTTTTTTCAGACGTTTTCTGACATAGACATTTTTTTTTCAGACGTTTTCTGACATAGACATTTTTTTTCAGACGTTTTCTGACATAGACATTTTTTTTCAGACGTTTTCTGACATAGACATTTTTTTTCAGACGTTTTCTGACATAGACATTTTCACCTTCTATCTTGTACTACGTTGTTCCCCCCAACCTAGCTGACACACGACCTGAAGGCGTTTAAAGAACGCTGTGTTTACCTCATCTACGAGATGGCATTCTAACTGCTACCTCGCTGACCAGGGAAACGGCGATCAAGTATAATATTCGTGGTGTATTGGTTAGCGTGCTTGACGGTGGCGCATTCAACGGGCCCGTTCGGGATCGAACCCACCATATAGGATCGATTTCCTACTTGCGATAGCCGGCCCACAGTCAGCCCAGCTGTTCATCCTTCCCTAGGGGCTGGTCGATAAAATGAGTACCTGGCTTAGGCTAACACACACACACACACACATATATATATATATATATATATATATATATATATATATATATATATATATATATATATATATATATACTTTCGATTATCAAAGATATTGTGTGTTCTATGTCCCACAAAAGGGATTACATCACCGACTATTTTCTCAAGTCTTTTCATAAACAGGTTTTTTATCCACTGTTGTTGCATAATCTACTTTGTGGCCACACGTTACACTCGCAGCTGCCTCGCTACTTTTTCCACACCAGGAGTACCGCTTACTGGGACGTGTTTGTGTGTGAGTAATTACTGTCTTGTGTGAGTCTGTGTGGGTGTGTGTGTGTGTGTGTGTTAAGGGGAGAGAACTCTACACCTGCATTGCCCATTGCCTGAACCCTGTATCTATGCATCCTGACTTTACCCCTACGTTTCTATCTACATACACACACAGCCCACACACACAAACGCCAACCTAAGCCAGGTACCCATTCATCGACCAGGATTCGAACTCGTGCCTGCCCGTGGTGACCCATGGCCAGTAACGGTAACCACCACACCAAGGTGTGAGTGTGTGTGTATGTGTGTGTGTGTGTGTGTGTGTGTGTGTGTGTGTGTGTGTGTGTGTTGACCTCGTAAGATCTGGTCTATAAACGACCAAAGTATGAGTGCATATGCCGGGTAATGACTGTGGCCGTAAAGTTAAGGTGTTGTCAAAGATAATCCGGAGGTCAAGTGAGAGGCAAGTGAACCAGATCAAAAACCAGCACAAAACAGGAGAGCCGTTTTCGGCTGAAACAGGAGCACTTCTGAAGTGCACATCCCAGCGACTGAAACTCCCAGCGTTCCGAAGCCGAGACAAGAGGTGCTTCAGCTGGAAAACGAAACTCTGAGAGAAGCTTATATTCTCGCGCCCTGTCCGACGCCATAACCTGGGTGGGCGAAACTTTCCAGCAGGGAGACTGGAAGGTGAAGAATCAAAATACGATGAGTGAAGAGTTGAGGAGCGGGGTAAGGCAGTTTGGCCCCGTCAGCTGGGTCGGGGATGGGGATCTACCCACAACACTGGTTGACTGGGATGCGGAACGAACGACCCCCCAACATTGCCTTATTGGGATGCGGAAGTTCCTCCGATATTGGCAGACTGGACCGGCAAACATCCCCCCAGCCTCAGTCACTCGAGATGGAAAACTTGGCCCAGGGTCAGGTGGTCGGTACGGAAGGGCCGCTTCCTCTAACAAACTCATGGATCAATCTGCCTGTGCTTCTCCCATATATGAACCTCTGTGATCTCCAATAACCTGTACATCTGTCTCCCTGTCACTCTCCCTTGTCCTGTAAATCAGCCTCCTTTTGACCCTCCCTTACCCAGTAAACAAGCCTCCCTGTAACCCTCCCTTACACCTGTAAATAAGTCTTCATATGACCCTCCCTCACCCTGTAAATCAACCTCCCCGCGACCTTGTAAGTCTAAGTTCTTCAGGCTTCGGCAAAGGCCAGGGTTCAACGCAGCTCCCGCCTTGTAAATCGCCAGGCGATCTAATTTTTTTCTTTCTATCCACATCCCTTTAAGGCAAGTCTCCCGGAGCCACCCTGGAAAAGCCAATGACCACCACACACACACACACACACACACACACACACACACACACACACGCACACACATCCCGCTGCTCGGCGGCGTGCGTGACCGACACTAAACAAAACCTTCAAAACACAAAGATAATAATAACAACAATACCAAGAATAACAAAAATAAATGACATTAAATGAAAGCCATTTCCTCACGAGACGTAACAGAACTTGCGACAACACATCGATCCCTCTGGCCATCAATATCCCTGTACGAGCGCTGGGAAGTTACTCACCCCGATGTAGACGATCTTGGTGGGGAAGTGAGGCTCTATGGAGGCCATGGTGCCGTTCCTTCGTGTCAACACCCGCTGCAGGCAGTGCCGGTAGTGGATCAGGAGTACGGCTGAACACAAGGGCGTCATCATCTTGCCATACCGAGAGAAGCCATCGTTTCAAGGGCCTCCAAAGTTCCGTGCATGTGTCTAAACTCACCACACAATCCAGACGGTGTATTAAGATTAGGAAAAAGTAAAAAAAAAAAAAAAAAAGGATGTGTTTCCTGAGATGGAGCTGAGCAGAACGGTTAAGTAGTCAAGCGCCGCTCGAGATGACAGTGTGCGCAAACGCAAGACCCCATACGACGGGTGCGCGACGCGAGTCCAGGCTTTCCAGCAGCGAGTGATCGAAGTCTTCCACGCGCGACGCTGTCTCAACTGCAGCAGGACCCAGGCCAGGGGGAACTCAGCGTCTTCCTGGGTGAACCACGCGGGAAGGGGGGTGGTAAGAGCACTTCACACGTTCTCACACTATCACTCACCACCACCGCCAAAAGTCTGGAGTATACGAGAGGCACACAGATAATGGAAGGTCCTATCCAGACACTTGAGGACGGGCTGGAGAGAAAGAGAGAGAGAGAGAGTGTGTGTATGTGTGTGGAGGGGGTGCGCGACGGTGCTGAGGCGGCACGGGAGGGGACACTGAGCCGGGAACACCTGGAGAGAGACTGAGGTAGGTAGAGACAGTGATCCTTGAGAGTATAGAGCAGTTCCTCCCCCTCCCCTCCTCAACCGCTCACCGCCACACAGGACTTCCGACTGAGTTCATGGCGTCCGACCCGCCCATTATGACCGCCCCGTTCGCGGCGCCTCCCCGACATTCACACCACCGCATCGCCCCCTACCGACCGTGGGGGCGGGGCAGGGCACGGGAGGGCGGGGCGGGGCTGGGCGGGACGGGGCGGACCCAGAGGAACATCACGTCCAGAAGCAGGGGGTTTGTAGGAAAACTTTACTTGTGATAATATCCAGGGGAAGGGAGGAGCTAGTTCTCTCTCTCTCTACGTCCTGGACCTGACGAAGGTCTTGGAAAACTTAAAAGACAGTGGAAACAACCTCGTTCGTTCCAGCCAACAAACAGGCGTGAGGGGCAGGGCAACTGGCCATCGTAAAGAGAAGAAGGAGGGGGAAAAAAAAAAAAGAGAACGAGTTGGTGAGTTTCGGGGGGGAAGGGGAGAGAAAGAGTGAGTGAATGTGAGTGCTGGATGGGTAACACAAGTGGGGCGAGAAGGCCCACATGAGTCACTGTGAGTAAGATGAGGCTCCGGGGGTGCGTGTGCCGGGGGAACCTGCTGTGATGGCGTGGAGGAGGTGTGAGGGGGGAGGAGGAAGAGGAGGAGATTAGGAGTTGCGATCTGCTATGATGACGTCACAGACAGGATCCTACCATGATGACGTCACCACAGCTCTGGAAACACCAGAAATGTGTGACGTCACGGCTGGGTTTGCTCTGGAATGCGTTTCCTCACCCCTCGAACATCCTCCTTTTGTCTTACTCACTCTCCCTTCCCCACATTAACTGCCCTCCCCCCTCTCTCATTTTTTTATCTATCGTAACGCACTCCCCCACTCTTTCATTTGTATCTATCGTAACGCACTCGTTAAGGCGCGTTACCACACTTTATTGGCACATGGTCTACGCACATGTGACCAAACCATTTCAAAACACCCTCTTCTGCTCTCTCAACCACGCTCTTTTTATTTCCACACATCTCTCTTACCCTTACGTTACTTACTCGATCAAACCACCTCACTCCGACGAGGGTCATGTTCTTTGGAACAGCACGAAACTCTGGGTCTGTGCCACGTCTATCGTCCTGATATCGAGTTCCGTATGATATCTATCGTCCTGATATCGAGTTCTGTATGATATCTATCGTCCTGATATCGAGTTCCGTACGATATCTATCGTCCTGATATCGAGTTCTGTATAATATCTGTCGTCCTGAGATCGAGTTCTGTATGATATGTCATCCTAATATCGAGTTCTGTACGATATCTATCGTCCTAATATCGAGTTCTGTACGATATCTATCGTCCTAATATCGAGTTCTGTACGATATCTATCGTCCTAATATCGAGTTCTGTATGATATCTATCGTCCTGATATCGAGTTCTGTATATCTGTCGTCCTGAAGATATCAAGTCCTGTATAATATCTGTCGTCCTGAAGATATCAAGTCCTGTACTGCTGGAGCCTGCACAGAAAGTGGTGAGGCTGTGTCACTAGCAGTGCAGTCTCGTCAAAGAGCTTTTCTCCCTCAAGGAGTTTACATTTTCCTGCTACTGAAAGCAGCGCACCCATGGCGCTAGAAGAGCCTTTAGAAATTTTCTGTGTAAACAGCAGAACCCACACAGATACTGGTCCTGATGTCACCATTAATAAATAGAAAAATACGTCTTCATCTTTACCTCAAGTTCCAAGTTATCGTGTCTTCATCTTTTCCTCAAGTTCCACGCTATCGTGTCTTCATCTTTTCCTAAAGTTCCAAGTTATCGTGTCTTCATCTTTACCTCAAGTTCCAAGTTATCGTGTCTTCATCTTTACCTCAAGTTCTAAGTTATCGTGTCTTCATCTTTTCCTCAAGTTCCAAGTAATCGTGTCTTCATCTTTTCCTCAAGTTCCACGCTATCGTGTCTTTATCTTTTCCTCAAGTTCCAAGTAATCATGTCTTCATCTTTTCCTTAAGTTCCACGCTATCGTGTCTTCATCTTTACCTCAAGTTCCACGTTATCTTCATCTTTTCCTCAAGTTCCACGCTATCGTGTCTTTATCTTTTCCTCAAGTTCCAAGTAATCATGTCTTCATCTTTTCCTCAAGTTCCACGCAATCATGTCTTCAATTTTTCCTCAAGTTCCACGTAATCATGTCTTCATCTTTTCCTCAAGTTCTAAGTTATCGTGTCTTCATCTTTTCCTCAAGTTCCACGCAATCATGTCTTCATCTTTTCCTCAAGTTCCACGTAATCGTGTCTTCATCTTTACCTCAAGTTCCACGCAATCATGTCTTCATCTTTACCTCAAGTTCCACGTTATCTTCATCTTTTCCTCAGGGTCTAAATCATCGTCTGGATTCAAAGTTGTTCTTCACCCAGTTCTCCTCGGCTGTTACCAAAAGCCTGAACAAACACCAGACGGCGGGAAGAGCCAGCAGAACACAGGATGGTAATGATAAAGGACGATAAGAGGAGAAGGACGAAAAGTTAAGCCCGGCAAGCGATGAGCAAACCCCTGGCTGAAGACCAATGAGGCAGCGTCTGTCACAAGGACTCTGTGACTCCCACTTCTAAGTATCACAATAAATTGCCTGTGTACGTGCTTAAGAGCACCCTAAGGCCAATGCATTCATCGCATCGATCATGCACGTTAGTTAAGCTTAATGAGAGAGAATGGATAATAAGAGTCACATCTCAGACGGTGAGGTGGGGGAATGTGTAAGGTGGACCAGGAGAACGGGTCCGGACGCCACGGCTGGATCGTCTAAGTGACGCAGGTGTGTGTGTGGGTGTGTTTAGGGGGGGTGACCCATCGTGGGTATACACACACACAATTGGGTGATGATGATTGCGGCGCCTGCTGCTGCTCCACCACCTACGTTTCTTCCTCCGGGTGGCGTCAGGGAGAAGGGGGCGGATTTCATCGGGTATTTACCCGCTGATATTTTCCCTCCCCCCCCCTCTCACCTTCTCCTTACTAGGCCAGTCAACCTGAAACTGGTATACAAAAAACCACTACGCAACGAGGCGAGGTTAAAAAAAAAAGAGAAGTATACCGGAACGATGTTCGAGAAGTACTTACTGCCAACTTTTCTCTGAAGTACAGGCGACACTCAAAAACTTATACTTAATAAAGTAAGACATTTACATCCAACACACAAAGGGATGTCTTCAGTGAGCACAGGCAAAACTGGAGCCCCACGAGTGTAGAACACTCGCCCCTTAGTGTACAGACAGGAAATTACACACACACACACACACACGCACACTTATCTCCCTTCCACCTTGAAAAATCTACGGTTCGTTCTCTAGAAGACCACCACCACCTACCACCACCACCATGAAACACCTGACCTCGTGAGTAACCGGAGCAAATCAAACAAGATCATCGATATCTTTCCAATTAAAACCCGGGGGAATCCATCACCACCTTCGAGAGAGTCTTTATCACCCTCCCTCTGAGTCAACCCTGCGACTCCCTTGGCCGACCTTAATTACGACCCCCAACTTCCTCCGCAAGCCCAGCGCGATCAAGCCGGAGGATTTAATCACCAGCGGACGACGGTAAACACTCTGGTTCGTTTAGGTAACTGGGGCGCCGCGCGCCCCCTCAGGTCAGGCTGAGGGACGTGGCACTCCCTCCACCGGTATAAGGGGCAGCAGCAGCCAAGGGGCAGCAGCAGCCAAGGGGCAGCAGCAGCCAAGGGTCGTCGCGCGATCAGCTGGAGGGTCGTACCGGTGGAGGATATGAGGCTCTGGCCACCACCGTTCACCTCAGCACGAGACGAGAGCACGACCCCTCATTCGCACACTTGGCGTACCCATCCCCGTGCAGACAGAACCCATCCCCCTCGAGGAAATACAATGCAAGATCATCGCATCGCAGGTCATCCTGGGTTAATAATAACAGTAGTTTGTTGCTTTTCCCAGGGTAGGACGTGTCGAGGCCTTCCTAGAAAACACCACACTCACACACACACACACACACACTCTCAGTACCCCGCTTGGAGAACCCGTCCGACAAATTCCTTCCTCCTTTTTATGCTGTTCTTTTGAAGGAAACAAAGATGAGATTCCCCATCGGCCAGACGATGCCAAACGTTCGCGCGCGAGCGCGCGCTCGAGAGAGAGAGAGAGAGAGAGAGAGAGAGAGAGAGAGAGAGAGAGAGAGAGAGAGAGAGAGAGAGAGAGAGAGAGTAGTTTACACTAAATAAATAAATAAATAAAAAAAAACGTTTATTGGAGTAAAATATTCAAGATTAGCGTGAGCGTTCTGAGGCTTAAGGGAAGTGACCCGAGGCCAGCTGCTGTACCGCCTTCATCACCCCCTGCGACACACAACGAATGAGAGTATATTCAGTATAAGCCAAGGTGGGGTAAACACAATTCGTGGCCAAAAAAAAAAAAAAGGCAATAAAACGGGCGTGAGGCAAGGGTACCACACGGCTGGTAACCAGGGATCCGTCAGAAGTAAGCTGGCTGAAGAAGGGAGGGATCGTCAGAAGTAAGCTGGCTGAAGAAGGAGGGGATCTACACTGATCTTTCATTACAAGGAGCAGATGATCGGAGAATCAGCGAGTGACTCAGCGGAGACCACAATGGGTGAGGTAGGGAAGGAGGGGAGTGGTGGTGGGCTGACTGTTATCTGCAGCTACACAAACAGAATCAGCGAGTGACTCAGCGGAGACCACAATGGGTGAGGTAGGGAAGGAGGAGAGTGGTGGTGGGCTGACTGTTATCTACAGCTACACAAACAGGATCAGCGAGTGACTCAGCGGAGACCACAATGGGTGAGGTAGGGAAGGAGGGGAGTGGTGGTGGGCTGACTGTTATCTACAGCTACACAAACAGGATCAAGAAAAGTTTACAACAGGACTGGAGGACGAAGATGAGGAAAGCTAATCGAGGGGATCATGAAGAGCTGTCATCAAGATGTGAGAACGTGAGTAATCAGGGAACAAAGAGATGTATTCTGAGTGACAGGAAATATACTGATGGGTTTCGTAAGGTGAAATAACAAGAGGGAAGGCAGTGTAACGAGTGGAAAGCGTCAGAGAAGGAGACTGGAAGCATCTCAAGGCCGACGTTCCTGAAACAGACCGATGGGAAGGGGTCATGCCCACAGGGACCACCACAACAGACCGTCCAAGACAAGGGACAGGGGAACAGGGTCAAAGATCCCGCGGCTGAACGACGGAATCAGAAGGTACTGTGTACATAATAGAAGTCCATGGATGTTTAGAAAGGTACTGGAACGTTCAGAATCAGTGTACGTTTTGCTGGAGTGTTCAGAATCAGTGTACGTTTTGCTGTGGCGTTCAGAATCGGTGCACATTTTGCTGGGGTGTTCAGAATCGGTGCACGTTTTGTTAGAGTGTTGAGAATCAGTGTAGGTTTTGCTAGAGTGTTCAGAATCGGTGTAGGTTTTGCTGAAGTGTTCATAATCCGCGTACGTTTGGCGAAAATGGATATTTCTTAGAAAAAGCCGCAGATATGGAGGGTGACGAAGCAACGTTGCCTAAGGACTTGGGCCGACTAGCGGGTAGCACCAAGACAGAGCTTTGGTGGACTGATAAAAGCAGACAGGCGCTAAGTCACTCACGATATAACATGATGTATTGTACTGAGGGAAGGCCACATTCCAGCTGAATAGAAAACGGTGAAGAAGGAGGGATTGGCCTTAGGGGGAAAGGCCACACTCCGGCTAAATAGGAAAGGGTAGAAAAGGAGGAAGACATCGAGAGACTTCCAGAAGCTGCTGAAGGCAATACAATGACGTAAGTGAAGTAAATTAGATTTGGGGAAATACAGTTGAAGACGTGAGGCGACACCCAGTAATGATTACCGAGAAAGCGGAGTTTTGTAGGCGGCAGGGGCGTACGCACTTTAAGAGGGACGAAGAGCTTGCGGACATGGAGGAATTCTGAGGTGTGGGGTGAGGGGTTTATTCATCAGAGGTAACAGACCGAGGAGAGAACGAGAGGGGAAGAAGAAAAAAAAAAAGGAAATATAGCCAAGCGTGCAGAAAATGAGAGGCATCACATGAGGCATCACAGAGCAAAACAGACCCACCGCTAGAACTACCCAAGGAGTCGAAAAATATACGAAGGGAAGACGGGTCGGTCGGAAACGGAATATAGCTAGAGAGATCAAGGACAGAATCAGGGAAAAATAAACCTGATACGGTTCGAGAAACAGACAAAACTTACAAAAAAAAGCAGAGATAATATTTGAGCTCATCTGTCCGGAGGGATAGACAACAACAAGGAGGAAGGAGGGAGAGAAGAGATAAAGGAGGAGGAGGAGGAGGAGGAGGAGGAGGAGGAGGAAGAGGACTGGCCCTCTGATCAAAAGACAATATCAAATTCCAGAAGATACCGGGATGGGTGGATGGCCCAGGCAGAGAGTACATACATATTTGGGAGAGGTAACTGTGGGAAAGAACTGCATAGTGGCGGTGAATTCCCCTAAGGAATATATCATGAACCGACATAAATATACAAGGATCATAGAGGGAGAATCACTCAGGATGGTGCATGTGGGAGTGAGACATAGCCAAACTATGAATCATGGGGACACCAGCCCTCAGAGTAAACACGGTGGAAATATTCTGTGCGAGCGTGGTGCTTACCCCACTACAATCAGTGTAGGGGACTTAATGTACAATCAGTGTAGGGGACTTATGCACCATCATTACCATATCTTATCTACACACACACACACAGTGGCACGGAAGCTGAGAATATGAGGTAGCAAACACTAAATGGCTTTAAAGGTACTCACGTAGTGCTCCAGTCTGATTATGTGGTAAAAAAAAAAAAAAGGGGAGGGGGTGTAAGAGAGGGTACCAGACTCTCGCGAGGAGTTATCTTTCGTGTAAACTGTACTAGAGCTAAAGAATTACCTAAAGGAAATAAACTGAGAAACAGATTTCTGATGCAGCGATGAAGATCAATGCTTTGGAAAGTTCTCTGACGTTTACAATGGGGGAAGGAACGTGGGTTTACCTTTAGCTTCAGATAAATAAATACAGATTAAAAGATGTTTCAGTAAAGTATGTTAGTAAAAAAAAAAAAAAAACTGAAAAGCTTGGAGCTGTGTCGTGGAGAGCATTACTTGAGGCATTACAGTCAAACAGAATTGATAGAGAGAGAGAGAGAGAGAGAGAGAGAGAGAGAGAGAGAGTGAGAGAGAGAGAGAGAGAGAGAGAGAGAGAGAGAGAGAGAGAGAGAGAGAGAGCTCCGTGATGTAGCGGTTAGCGTCGCTGACCGTGACGCATTCAAGGGCCGCCCGGGGTCGAGTGCAATGGTTCCAATCCTGGTTGCGCCAGTCGGTTCACAGTCGACCCAGCTGTTCATCCTCCCCATTCGATAAAAAGGGGAAGGCTGGGAGACATATATATATATATATATATATATATATATATATATATATATATATATATATATAGAGAGAGAGAGAGAGAGAGAGAGAGAGAGAGAGAGAGAGAGAGAGAGAGAGAGAGTTAATAAGATGGCCTTGCTTAAGGCCCGGCCGTCTCAGCTATTGAAGAAAAAAAAAAAACAGGAAAAGGAGAGGAGGAAAAGAGAAATCTTAAGAACAGTAATGTAGACAAAACAGAAGGTATTCAAAACTTTCCTAGAAGCAAATTTACCGTTAAAGAGCAGGGGATCAGGCTGAAGGATTCTAAGCTGTTGAGGACGATGTCAAATTATGCAACACGAGGTTAAACGAAAGTTTCAAGTGTGTGTGTGTGTGTGTGTGTGTGTGTGTGTGTGTGTGTGTGTGTGTGTGTGTGTGTGTGTTTTTCACCGTGGACGACACGACAGCCCCACCACCAGCGACAGGGAATGAAGGGATGGTCTTGCGCAGCACTGAAATATCTAGACAAAGACAAAAACAGACTATCGAAGACCTGCACCTTGAGGTCAACACATAAAGCTCAGGGTCTTGATGAAGTATCTTCGCATGTACTGAAATCGTGTGCAGAAAAGCTTGACAGGTCACTATGTCACTGGAGGGAAGTAAAATATGCCAAGACAGAGGAGGAGGGCAACTGTCGTGCCCATCTTTGAGAAAGGAGACCGCGAAAATTGCACTGAACCACAGACCTATCTCAGTGACGAGTTTGGTCTGTGAGACACGAGAAAAATATAACCAGAAAAGAAAACGGATCACTATTTGTGAAGTCTACCTCAGTGAGAGGCAACACGAGTTCAGAGAAAGAGGAGGTCAAATCTCCTAGAAATCTACGAGAGAATGAGCTCCGTTTTTGACACAAGAGAAGGCCGATTGGACTGTCTGTACCTGAACTGGCAGAAAACATCGGGCACACTACGACGTTGGAAGAACGTATGGAACATAAGATCTCCGATGGTTAGGAAAGTGCATTAGTGGAAAGGAAACAAGTGTGTGGCTGTTGGCAACTCAAGGGTGGGCCGTTTTGATAACTGTTTCCTTCCCTACACCTCCAAGCTTTGGAACTGTATACCATCTCACATTTTTCCCGATAACTGCCACTTGGCACATTCTAAAACACAGGTTTCTCATTTCTTCCAAAATTCGTACAAAATTTCCTTTGTCTTCAATTTTTCCCTTTCCTAATCCTCTCTGTATTCCATTTAAGGCCCGGCCTTGATGTGCACTTTTTGTCCGTGACTGGAGCCTCCAACGTGAAAGAGAAAACACACATCAGAGGAGCCTTCTCGAGACCCAGCGTGCTTAAAGCAAAATCCACGACGCTTTCAATCAAACCCACATTGCTTTATCCCCGACCTATCATGCATCCGGATTCCCCATGCCTGCAAGAACACCATGGGCGAAGCACGCACTCCTCCTACATGTTATATCTTCTATATCTTTTCCAGACCTCATGCTGGACAAGCAAAGGTCCCTCGGGCCAAAGACGCCGGCGCCTACTTTCACTCCGGGTCATGTGGCATCAACCGGGGGGGTTGATGGGTAGGAAGGGCACCGAAGATGAGGCGTTCGTTGAACCCTGTTTAATAGCTGAACAGACCAGGATGAAGACAACAGTAAATGTTAAACCTTTTTTAAGATTATTTCTAATAGCAAAAAGGTATTATTTACAGCCTCACAAAACACACACACACACACACACACACACACACACACACACACACACACACACACACACACACACACACACACACACAAAGATAGATAACTGAAAGCAAATGAATGTAAGTAAGCCATATATCCTAAGTTAGTTTCTGAATGTCGCCTGTGCTGGGGAACTGCGAGCGTACAGCTGATGCAGCAGCACACAGCTTTGAAGGAGGCGAGGGTTACGATCGTCCCCAGCCAGACGGCACCAGGCAAAAGCACTGCTGCTGCGGGTGCTCGGGAGGGGAGGGGAGAGGAGAGGAGGGCTGAGGGGTGTCCAGAAAGGGATGGATGGGGTACGCAGTGGAAGTGTATACAAGCAAGGGGTACAGTACGTTAGGCGGTTCATCACATCACATACTAACCTCTAGAGCGACACAAGCCAGGCTTGGGGACGACTGCACGACCCTTCAGTGCGAAGGTGGGACGCTTGAGCACGACGGTACGACGAGCCTAGAGCACGACTGTGCGACCGTTGAGCACGACTGCACGACCCTTCAGTGCGAAGGTACGACGAGCCTAGAGCACGACTGTGCGACCCTTGAGCACGACGGTACGACGAGCCTAAAGCACGACTGTGCACGGCTGTACGCCCTTGAGCACGACCTGTACGACGATCCTAAAGCACGAAAGAATGACCCTTGAGCACGACGGTACGACCACAAGTTATGACGACCCGGGCTGCTTTGACATGACCATTTAGGGTCAGGTCGCACCGTCGCTCAAAAGCGTCGTAACGTCGCACGCAACATGGGGTTCAAGAGATAACCAAGCCACAGTGCATTATAATCAAACACCGGCCAACCAATCACAGTCGTTTTGCGACCAACCAACCCAACCAAACGTCCCTGTCCTCACCCCACTTCCATGCCACGCGTCGCTCGTCTTGGCCACACACACACACACACACACACACACACACACACACACACACACACACACACACACAGAGCACCACAAGAACTACAGGGACTCACGATCAGTTTGCCCAGCAGGAGGAGGAGGTCGGTGCCGTTCATCGTGGCTGCCAACCATGCCTATCCAACCGACCAGGGAGGGAGGGAAGGAGACGGCCAGCCACCTGCAGCGGAGGTACAACACCGTACGGGGCCGTGTAATCTACTGCGGCCTCCTGAGGTCCAGGGCTCTGGTGGGGATGTGGCTGCCTTGATAAGGTCGCTGGCTTTACACCAGCGTGCGATTACCTAGTCATGTACGCGTATGGTGAGGGGAGGGAGGGAAGGTGGGGAAAGGAGGAGGGGAGGCGGCTTTCCTGTGCATTGGCGTGGCGTCCGTACCAATAGCAGCCTCTCGTCTGTCGTAAATTTCGTATGTTTATTTTCATTCTTACGTTCTGGCTACTAAGTGTAGCATATTTGGCTTGTTCCACTCGTCCACTACTCTTTGGTGATGTATTTCTTCATATTTCTTCACGTGTTTTCTTCAGTGTTTCATTATCTGGCTTGTTCCACTCGTCCACCACTCTGTGGTGATGTATTTCTTCATATTTCTTCACGTCTCTTCTGACTTTTCCTTCGTCTGGATTCCCGTAGCAGCCCTGGAGTCAATCAGTTCCTCCCTATTTCAGGGAACACGTCGAGAGGAACACTTTATTTTAGACTGATTAACCTGAACCTTGTGATCACGTCTCCCATTCTTATTTTTTTTCCTTCTTTCTTTTACCTTCATCAAGTATGACAAGCCAGCTACCCTCTCCCTTGTAGAACTCAATCTCTTTGACATACGATCGCGTTCCTCGTCGCCGGACTCTCTTCGTAAACATACGTCTCCTTTCAGTGAGGCGACTCAATGGTAATGACACCTATCCTCTTTTGTCAGCTATATAAATGCCTTAATCAACTCTCCCGAACACATCCTACCACTCACGACTTAACAAGAGATTCTAAACCTGAACAACGCGTCGTTAAACTAACTGAGATTTCTCTTCATGAAGTGTTCTTGTCGAGGGACCCGGACACCCTCATCAAAACCATACGTTCTCCTTCCCGGTCTTCCAGTAAATCATTCGTCCTCGATTCACTGCTTCCCGTCTTCACTGTTCTGCATATGATCGACCTGGAGTTCAGTAATTTAAGAGCCCGGATCAGTCCTCAAGCCTTGTCTAGGCTACGCATCTCTCTCTCTCTCTCTCTCTCTCTCTCTCTCTCTCTCTCTCTCTCTCTCTCTCTCTCTCTCTCTCTCTCTCTCGCTCTCTCTCTCTCTCTCTCGGAACTTCAGCATCGGCCACAAACCAATTCAATCAGGTCGGGGGATCCCCCCGGTGATAAGACAGACAGACGGTCCGGATTGGCGAAATTACAGTTTCCGGAATTCCGACCTTTAGTGTTCCCGTCTCTGGTCCGGACCCTCTTACGATAGTTCGGGCCACATTCCCGGAAAGTTGTGAGGGGGTCGAGGTTCGTGCCGCGCGCCCCCCCGCAACAGACCCCCAGGTGGTCTTCAGCCAAGGAGAAAGTAAATCAGATTCGACCATTCCAATCCTTCCAGGATTATTATGTAGGTTATTGGTCCACTCTCAAGGGTGACTGTTACCCAGAAAACCCGAGAGTGAAATGGATCAAGTGCCATTTCCGATGGGATGTATCAGTTCCTTTTTTTTTTTTTCGAGGGCTAAACTGTCTGAAAAAATTCATCATTATGTTCTCCTGTTCAGTCGAACAGAGAGCAGAGGCTGTGTGTGTGTGTGTGTGTGTGTGTACCTGATCTAACCTACTGAAAGAAAAGGAACAGGGAACGAAAAAGAGAGAACGCCATTATCGGACGTACTAATTATCGTAAATAACAACATGGTGGGTTCCTTTTGTGGGCCTCCGCCAATCCAGAGCCCGTCGAGCCTTGGGGGCAGGCCGGCCGGCGACGTGTCGGGTCGGCCGCCGTCCACACGCCTGGGGCAGGAGGTATCTTAACCTCGTCGAAAACCCCGGTGACCAGCGGCTGCCAGGGAGGGAGGGAGAAGACGTGGATGTGGGTGGTGGGGGATGTGAGGGTCATCACCCCCAACAGGCCGGTGGGGTGAGGAAGGAGGCCCATCATCACCCCAGCTGGCCGGTGGGGGTTGAGGGTGAGGAAGGAAGGAGGTTCATCACCCCAGCTGGTTACACAAACCGCCGAGGCAGACCCTGCAGGGGTCCTGGGGTCTGGACGCTCGGCGGTAATGACGGGGTCTGGAGGGGGGAATCCTTCTCCCTCGTCTTCGCTTGGCGGGGCTCTTGAGACATTCAGGCCCCCCCCCGACAGCTACTGCCTCAATGCCCTCACCGTCCAGGTCCCTCTCCCAGGCTCACATCCATCAGCGGCGCGACGCACGACGGCGAGAATGATGACCAAGACGTGGAATGCCAGGCGGGTGACAGAGGCCCAACGTGAGCAGAAGCAAACAGGACAGAGAAATCATCCATCACGTTTCACCTACATGTCTGTCTGTCTGTCCGTCTGTGTTGCACATCCTCATCAACATGGAGACTCGAGATCAAAACGTAACTCGACACTTTTAATTTCTGCTGCAGCTGTTGACAACGAAGAGGTTGGTTCGATTCTCGCCGTGTCCTCAGCACCGAGTGCAGATCCGACACAGTCATACCGGGAACTCTGGTCGAAATTACATCTGATAAAGACGAGGACATACGGCAGACAGCCGGGGACCGACACTGTCATACTCATGACCATTTTCGGCATCACCAAACACAGAAGACCTTCACGAAACTCAGTGGACGAAACATCCTATACAGTGTACTCAGTGTACAACGATCTGCAGAGGGTACGAAGGACTTTGGGTCGAGGTTCCAAACAGATTAGCTAAACAGACGAGCGGCAGCAGGACTTGGTCCCGGATCCGGCTGTGCAGGTACACGACCCTCAAAAAAACAAATTTAACTTCTCGAGTACGACGACCTGACTCCCCGAGTACGACGACCTCACTCCCCGAGTACGACGACCTGACTCCCCGAGTACGATGACCTGGCTCCCTGAGTACGACGACTTAACCCCTTTGAGTACACTGATTCGACCCACTTGTGGACGAGGACTTTAAAAAAAAAAACATTCGAATACAATGACTCGACCCACTGATTATGACGACTTGACCCACTGATTATTACGACTTGACTCACTGATTATGACGACTTGACCCACTAATTATGACGACTTGACTCACTGATTATGACGACTTTACCCACTGATTATGACGACTTGACCCACTGATTATGACGACTTGACTCACTGATTATGACGACTTGACTCACTGATTATTACGACTTGACTCACTGATTATGACGACTTGACTCACTGACTATGACGACTTGACTCACTGATTATGACGACTCGACCCACTGATTATGACGACTTTAACCCCTCGAGTACAGCTCAACCACGCGGGTACGACGACCCAATAATCTTGGAATACATCGCCTTCCTCACACTCACACACACACACACAATGGCTCAAGCCTTGAACACGATAACTGAGGTCGTTTAGTGCTTTGCACAGATACCACAGGCGTCGCTGAAAGGTGGTACTATGGTCGAGGGTACCTCAATCGACACTGAGGAGTATCTCAGAACAACACAAGAGTCGACGGTATCACAGGCGTCACTGAGGAGTACCATAGATGTCACTGAAGGGGACCTCGACGACGGTAATAGGGGCTCTACTGCAGGGTAGTACCACCACGCGAGTCCTTGGACGGTACCAGAGGCAGCTGCTCCAGGCAGAGGGGGAGAAATCTTAACACGTGACCTTCCACAAACCAAAAGGAAATTCCTCACACGACAAGTCTCTTATTTGATCGAGAGAGAGAGAGAGAAAAAAAAGTAAACGAAGAAAATAATTCCCAGAATATCAGGAAAACGAAATTTAGGTTACCCACAAAAAAACACACGAGTAAAGAGAAAGGAAAGCAGGCGAGAGAGAGAGAGAGAGAAAAAAAAAAATAAATCATTCCCACGAAATATGATCAAAATATATTCGGGTTTTTAAAATAACCTCGCCGCAAGAACCATCGGAAGGCACTGACCGACCTCCACCAACCCGTTCTTGAAGCTTTCCTTAAGGCACGTTGGGAGGATCCACGTCACCTGTAAGAGGAGGAGGGAGGGAGGAACGGAGGAGGAGGAAGAGGGGGGGTCGTCGTTCTCCCTCCCTGCCTAGGGGGCAGGGCCTGGTCACCATCACGACCTACTGGGGCGGCGGTCACGGGAGTGCGCGCGCCCCAAGGGAAACACGACTCCTGCTGTTTAACGTTGTCTTAACCGATCTTCTTCATCGGGGGGGAAAATTCTAAGGAGAATGAATCATTTTAACGTAATGTGACACAGTCGTCTGTGTAGTTTCATTCGATCTTTCGTAGTGTCGTCCTGTCTTTCAGGCGGGACGATGACGATTAAACTGACCTCCCTTCACAGCAAAGACGGTACGACCGACCCTTGAGCACAACAACACGACCCCCTCGGGCTACGACGGCCTTACCTTAAAAGTCGTACTGTCGTATTATTTTTTTTTTTTTCAAATATCTAAATCTCTGAATTATCCCAATTCATCTTATGCGCCGATGACATCAATTATACGCCTGTCTCACGGACTTTGGTGACTATCTAGTCATTCTCTGGTAGGAGAGAGAGAGAGAGAGAGAGAGAGAGAGAGAGAGAGAGAGAGAGAGAGAGAGAGAGAGAGAGAGAGAGAGAGCCAATTACGCCGGCCGACCACCGATTTCACTAAAGGTGGCTTCAAATCCGTAAAAAAAATCATTGCATATTCCCTAACTCAGAACACATTTGCACAGTCGCTGATGTGAGGTTTGCGATAGGGGATAACTGGCTTCAGAGTCCTGACGACGATTTAAAACGATTAAGCAGCAAACCATGTACAGGTCGTAAACCACCAGGCGTGATCTGAGAAGGCAGCACCAGCACCCAGCTACGGCGGCGTGGGCGGGGAGAGGAGAGAGAGAGAGAGAGAGAGAGAGAGAGAGAGAGAGAGAGAGAGAGAGAGAGAGAGAGAGAGAGAGAAAAGGAGCGGGTTTCTGGCCATAACAAGCTCCTCGGGTCGTGAGTCTGTACGTCTTCTGAGGCAGTGTACAACAAGCACCTCAGGTTGTGGGTCTGTGCGTCTTTTGGGGGCACTGGGGTGACGTCACAGGGGCTAAACTGACGTGTGTCGCTCGCTCGCTCGAGGGCGCGATGCCTCACAGACGATCTCGCACGATGCGTGACATCGCTCGGGCGATGTCTGAGGAGGAGTACCTTTAAGTGTTTAAGGTTGGTTGTGTTTACCACAGCATCGCGACTTTGTACTGGGGCATCACATCCGCCCTCCTTACCCGCCTGAGCACGACGGTACGACCTTTTGAACACGACGGTGCAACCTCCGAGCTGGATGGTACGGCGTTTGAGCAAGACGGTGCGGCTTCTGAACACAACGGTGCACCCCCTGAGCAGGATGGTACGACCTTTTGAACACGACGGTGCAGCCTCCGAGCTGGATGGTACGGCGTTTGAGCGAGACGGTACGGCTCCTGAACACGACAGTACGGCTTTCGAAGGCGACGGTGCGAACCTCTTGCACGACGCTAATGACTCTTGAGCACGACGGCACGCCCTCGAGCACGGCTGTAAAACCCTTAAGGGTCAGGTCAAAAGGCCAGACCATCATACCCAAGGGTCGTCCTATCGAGCTCAAGGGTCGTGATTTCGCATTTAAGGGTCGTAACTTCGTATTCAAGGGGGGTTCACTAAACATGGGCACTAATGGTGTCCCTAAATGCTATCAAATATCACAAGGAGCTGCTGGCTGGTGGGCCAGTCTTCTATGGTCCAGCAACTTGGTCCACTGGTCCACCACATCTTCCTGCCAGCCGTGAAGGTCAGCAACCTCCCTTCACTTGCTCTAAGATTGATAAAAAACTTCTCAAGTCTAGGAACAGATGTAGCCTTGTCTTACATCATTTGATGAGAGGGTGTGGTAGTGGTGTCACTGGTGACGGTGGTGGCACTGCTGATGGTGGTGTCACTGGAGAGGGTGGTGGTGGTGGTGGTGGAACTGGTGGAGGCATTGGTGGTGGTGGTGGTGACACTAGTGAGGATGGTAGTAAAGGTGGTGGTGGCACTGGTGGTGATGGTGGTAGTGGCACTGTCGGTGATGGTGGTGGCAATGGTGGTGATGGTGGTAGTGGTAGGGGCACTGGTGGTAGTGGGAGTGGCACTGGTGGTGATGATGGTGATGGTGGTAGTGGTAGTGGCACTGGTGGAAGTGGGAGTGGCACTGGTGGTGATGGTAGTGGCACTGGTGGAAGTGGGAGTGGCACTGGTGGCACTGGTGGTGGCACTGGTGGTGGCACCTGGTAGGGATGCAGGCGTCTCCTATCCCCCCTCACCCCTACTTCCTGTAGCACTTGACCACCACCAACACCACCATCCTAATTAACCACCACACCACGACCACGCCGGCCAGTTAGCCTTGGTGCCCACCCCGCCCGTAGTGGCTCTGACCCACCTACTGCCACCTGACTCTCACCACACAGGCAAGGGCAAGAGGCCAGCTAGGGCGTAAGGGAGGGTGAGGATGGGCGTGGATGCCACGCATGCAGGAGATCTTCATCCCCCACCCCTATCCCACCCAGCCGCCCTCACTGGGCGGTGGGCGGCAGGACGGGCGGGGAAGGAGGAGCGAACACAACGGAATGGGGACCTGTCACTCACGACGCGTCTCCTATATGTACCGCCTGACGTCCTCCCCTACTGACTGCTTACTTCCTGCTACTCCTGTGACCCACATCTACGCTTATCTTGCTTGTTCTTAAAGGCGTCTTCCCTTCCACGCTGTTGCCTCCTCCTCCTGCTGCTGCTTCTGACCACCTGAAGCCTGACGCAGAAGCTGACGTCCTCTGCTTGTTCCATAACCTACTGGTCTTTCTGCTCATGCTGTTCGTGCTGCACCATACCCAAGCTGCTGGTCCTTCTGCGGATGCTGTTCATGCTGCACCATACCCGAGCTGCTGGTCCATCAGCCCCAATCACCGTGAAAAGTTTCCAAGTTCAACCATAGTATGTGGGTTATAATACCGTAGCCAAAATCCAAACTTAGAATCATGGGTCGTGTGCCATTCAATTCGCCAGACGCTGGAAAACAAATATATAAAGGTTTCAACAATATTTGGCTTCCACTTTTCAAGTTCCATGACCACAATTGATGTGGCAGGCCGAACCGCGACTCCCGACGAAGGACGGAGCGAACCCTGCAGTGTTGTCCTGCTATTCTACCCACAGAAAACGCACGTCACCGTCACTCGCAGTGAAAATGATCATTAAAGAAAACGGTGAAGAAACAAAATCCAATTCCCCTCCCGATAAAACGATGATTATAACACACACACACACACACACACACACACACACACACACACACACACACACACACACACAGACAGACAGACAGACACACACACACACACACACACACATATATATATATATATATATATATATATATATATATATATATATATATATATATATATATATATATATATATATATATATATCACCTGTTCTTACGACATAAGTTCTTCATGTTCACGTGTGTTCTGTCTGTTCAGCAGACGCAGAACAGACAAGGCAGTGTGGACTCACACTCCTCATGAACTCACGTCATCGCCGACTCGAGGCGTGATTAATGGGCCTCTAAAGAGGCTGGAATGTCGACTACTTTGCATACCCGACTGGCAAAGAGATATTGAACACGCGTTGGTGTGGGTGGAGGGAGGTGGTGGCTCCGCTGATGACGCCGCTACCACCGCGCACACACACACACACACACAGGTAGACTTCGTAGGAAAAGTAATTCCTTACGTCAGGTGTTCCAGCTACCGAGGCTTTACCACCGTCCAGCCGGCGCCTCCGGGGGCGCTGTGACGCTACTGAAGGAGACGACAGAACGCGTTAAGACGGACGCGAAGCTGATGACCCAACACCACCCACCCCCCTCCTCCTCCTCCGACGCCTGTCATCCTCTCTCTCTTGCTCTCCCGTGACTACTATGACTGCATGAGGAGAGGTAGGTCCAGAGAGAGAGAGAGAGAGAGAGAGAGAGAGAGAGAGAGAGAGAGAGAGAGAGAGAGAGAGAGAGAGAGAGAGAGAGAAGGAAATCTATCGACATTAAAGATCCCGGGCAAATCATCCGTCGGGCACGCCGGCCCGCCTATGTGACGACCCCTGACCATGGACGACCGGGGCAACATCCGAAAGTGCGCGCGCGCGCGCGCGTGTATGTGTGTGTGTGTGTGTGTGTGTTTACCTGCCTGCCTGCTTGCATCCGCGTCTGCGTGGCCGTATTCGGCCGGGCTTCGCTGCGCCAGCGTGTCATGACTGGCCCACTGCCTTGCACGCATGTCCTCACCGCCTGGCACATCCCTCGGGTAATAAGCCTTACTGGGTCATGCTGCACCTCCCCGTGATCTCTACTGTGGGTCACGCTGCTGCAGCACATCCCTGAAGGGCATGTCAACCTCACCTCCAGCCCTTCCCTCTCACACTCTGGCGACGTAAGAAGAGAAGAAGAAGAAGAAGAAGAAGAAGAGAGAGAGAGAGAGAGAGAGAGAGAGAGAGAGAGAGAGAGAGAGAGAGAGAGAGAGAGAGAGAGAGAGAGATGTCGACATGCATCCAAACCTCCTGATGGAGATAATCTCTCTCTCTCTCTCTCTCTCTCTCTCTCTCTCTCTCTCTCTCTCTCTCTCTCTCTCTCTCTCTCTCTCTCTACCTCCATGAACACAGCCCACCTGACGTATATCAGCAAAACTCGGTGACTGAATGACTAATTCATCTGCATCTTTAGAATTCGAGGACTCATACGAATATATATATATATATATATATATATATATATATATATATATATATATATATATATATATATATATATATATATATATATAATTTTATCACTCTACTTGATCGCCGCTTCCCGAGTCAGCGAGGTAGCGCCAGGAAACGGATGATGAAAGAACCATCCACTCATATATACTTATTCGCACATTCACGTACATATACATACATACATACATATACATGTGTACACATGCACATATTCATACTTGCTGACCTTCATCCATTCCTGACGCCACCCCGCCCCACAGGAAAAAGCATCGTCATTCCCTGCGTCAGCGAGATAGCACCAGGAACAGACAAAAGACGCCACATTCGTTCACACTCAGTCTCTAGCTGTCATGAATAATGCACAGAAACCACAGCTCCCTATCCAGGCCCCAAAGACTTCTCCATGGTATACCCTAGACCTTTCACATGCCCTGGTTCAGTCCATTAACAGCACGTCGACCCTGGTAAACTACATCGTTCCAATTCACTCTATTCCGTGCACGCCGCTCACCCTCCTGCATGTTCAGGCCCCGATCGCTCAAAATCCTATTCAGCGTATCCTTTCACTTCCAACTTGGTCTCCCGCTTCTCCTTGTTCCCTCCACCTCTGACACATATATCCTTTTTGTTAACCTTTCCTCACTCACTCGTTCCATATGTCCAAAACATTTCAACATATATATATATCTTGCTACTGCGAAATCTAACCAAAATCGTCTCCAACTGCCTTTTTCTGGGCACGTCCAACCTTGAAGGTGTATCGTAACCCGATCCAATTGTGAGAAAAACAATCATACGATTCTAGCAGACACCAAGCAATGAAGCCAACCCCCAGCTTGCGTAAGGTACCAGCCACGACACGGTACCGTGACACGCCCTTCGATGGGGGAGAAAAAGAACAACAAAAACGCTCTTTCTCCAAAAGTTGGGAGAACTTTTGCGAACCATCACCCCCATGATGTCCTTCCTTGATATTTCCACTTCGGGGACTGCGATACTGCGTCAGATGCTATCCAAAGTTCAAACCCTCCCCATTCCCTCCTCAAAAAAAAAATCACTTTCGAAACTCCCTCCCTCCAAAATCTCTCTCTCTCTCTCTCTCTCTCTCTCTCTCTCTCTCTCTCTCTCTCTCTCTCTCTTCTCTCTCTCTCTCTCTCTGGAGGCGCTCGGGCGCACATGCAGCAGCACCTGCCACACATACCAGCTGGGTCCGACCATCGTTGGCGTCTGGTAAACCCGAGTTTTTCATTTGCACAACAACTACGGGAGTTTCCCCCCGGCCGGGTCCTCCTGATTGGCTGCCTGGGGAGCCGTGGGGGTAATAATGGGTCCAGCTTCTGCCTGGGTCTCTTTGACCGTACAATAACCTTACCTCTCCCAACAACCCTCTCCCTGGAGATATGTAGGGCGTGACCGTGGCTGGACACAGTCTCCCTCAACCCCCTTCGAGATAATGTAGGACTTGACCGTCGCTGGAATGACTTTCCCTTCCCTTCGAGAACTGTAGGGCATGACCGTCCCTGGAAATAGTCTCCCTAAACCTTGAGATACGTATGGCGTGGCCGTACCTGGAGACAGCCTCCCTTCGCCATGGAGATACTAGCAGGGAGTGACTGCTGCTAGTCTCCCTTCCCAAGGAGACACGTAGGTCGTGACCGCTGCTGGAGATATAGTCGTCTCCCTCACTACCCAGACACATTCAGGATAGACGCAAGTGTGCTAATGATGAAGGCCCCAACCATCACCACCTAACTATAATGCTGCTTAAGTTTACCCAATATCAGAATCCGGGGCAAGACGTCCACAGGCAGATGAAGCTCTGGACCCCAGACAACACCTCCCCCAGTGATTTCGACACTGTGGTAAAGACGATTCCATGTCATCTATCAACGTATGCCACTCGCTCTCTTCCTCAAGTTGCAACTCAAGGAGGAGGGCATGTTTCTCCCGGGTACTGGCCCTCAGCACGACGACATGACCCTAGGGTACGACCCTAAAGAACGACGGGACGACCCTTGAACACGACGGGACGACCCTTGAACACGACGGGACGACCCTTGAACACGACGAGACGACCCTTGAACACGACGGGAGCGACCCTTGAAGGCGACGAGACGACCCTCGAACACGAGAGGACGACTCTTGAGCGCGACGGTGTGACCATCTGAGCACGAAGGCTACGACCCTTGAGCACGACGATACGAACGGTTGCGAGAGTGCAATCTGACCTGACCTTCTAGTCTCAGGTCATACGCCAGGTCATCCTACATACACAGGGGCCGTACCGTAACGCTCCAAAGGAGCTGTTACCGATCGTGCTACGGTGAGAGGCGCTGGTGGTGTCACATGGCTCAAACTCATGAATGTAACATTAGACAAACCCCCGTTGGTACAGTTCTGTGTACAGATCTCACAGTTCATGTAGCAGGAGCTCTTGGCACAGTCTTCTCGGAAAAATGATGACTGTGAAGTACAGAGCAAGAGTCACTGAGACATAATGAGAAACCTGAACAGCGAGAACCGCTGAAATCTTTTCTCTTCATGAAACCAGAAGTTTAATGACTGATCTCACTTACACAACATTATGTAACACACCTGACCATTCACCTTTGCCTGCCCGAAGTCGAGAGTACATGGGCCAGGCTTAAAAGGTTATAGGCGTCCCCCAGGTACCTAAAGCATTTACCTCTGCGAGACACTAATGACCACAGAGAGAGAGAGAGAGAGAGAGAGAGAGAGAGAGAGAGAGAGAGAGAGAGAGAGAGAGAGAGAGAGAGAGAGAGTGGGGAGGGGGTCCTGGGGTCGCTTGAGTACATCACATGCTGCGCCACAGTGTACAGTAACAGGTTGTGCATTGACCGCACCAGACTGAATGATTCTCTTGAACACACACACACACACACACACACACACACACACACACACACACACACACACACACACACACACACACACACGGGCCTCCATGGTTATTGTTACTGGTCATGAGTCAACACTGACCAGATCTGGGGTCGGACCCGCGAGAGTTCGAATCCTGGGCGTGCCAGTCGGCCCACATTCAACACAGGAGTTCATCTTTCCCACTGGACTTTTGTGTGTATGTGTGTGTGTGTGTGTGTGTGTGTGTGTGTGTGTGTGTGTGTGTGTGTGTGTGTGTGTGTTACACATACAGGGGTAAGGACATGGTACATATATGCAAGGCGAAGATACGAGGCAACGATAGTATAAATGCACAGATATATATGCAACTTGAAGAAATCATCTCGTAACAAATGTGGGTGTAATTTATCAACATATAATTCAAAAGTGATCAATCATACATTAGAAAAAACCCCCCGGAGGATCTTGATCACATTACTTATAACTGAACGTGAAGCATAAGTTACGATATGTATCGGATGAGAAGGATTGAAGACTCTTCAAAGAAGGATTGAATACTCTTCAAACATCATGATTATTTTCTTGAGACTTTTAAAAGAAGGATCCGATGCCAAATACCTGGTATAAGTGAATTAAGTGACGAATAACCGGTTTACCCTGGACACTACAAGAAAGACCATCACAAGAAGCAGAGTACAAACCGAGAAAAACACTGCCTTACCTGACGCCACAGTGTGTGTACTGGTGACATTGTGTCAAGCGAGGTGGGGGCGGGGGGCTCGAACCCTGGCTACACCGTACTGGCGACAGTGGTCGAACTGCGGGGGAGGGCTCGAACCGCGCCTTGTCATTGTCACATACTCAGTGAACACACACACACACAAAAAAAGGAAGAAATATAATACATCCCCATGTACGACGAGCTTCAAAACACATGACATCTCTGGTTTATAAATGGTACGGAGACATAATAAAACAAACCCCGGGGTTTTAACCTAGGGCGGCCTTCAAAAACCTTGTAGTAAGGGGTATATATATAACTATACCACATGACAATACTGCCATTATACGGAAGGGACCAAGAACAAAACAAAACAAAAAACCTTTATCGCTTTTCGTATCAAAATGTCAGGAAGGCGAGGGTCGTGGTTCTCCCTCACCTTCGGGGGTCACAACTCTTGGGGATGCGCCCGCCCAGTTGGACGACGGTGAGGAACTATAGCCAAGGGTATACCACCCCAAGGCTAAGTCTCTCTCTCTCTCTCTCTCTCTCTCTCTCTCTCTCTCTCTCTCTCTCTCTCTCTCTCTCTGAGGGCAGTTGATGTCATCAGAATTTCATTAATTGGTGCATGTGAACGTGCCTTCCTGACTACACGAAATTATTCTTATTTTCGACCTCGTCCCTCCCTCCCTTCCCCTTGCTGGCGGAGCAGTGTGCGGTGTCTCGAGCTGTTTCGTGTGTTTTGCGATGATGTACGTACCAGATGCTACGACCTTAAGAATACGTCGTCTGGGTAACGTGTGTTTTTTTTTTCTTTTCCCCCAACCCATTTCCTGGTACGAGGGAATTCCAATTATATACCGTTCGCGGTGAGAATAGGCGTGTGTGTGTGTGTGTGTGTGTGTGTGTGTGTGTGTGTGTGTGTGTGTGTGTGTGTGTGTGTGTGTGTGTACATGGGTGTGTCGCTGTTATGCCGCTCACGACTTAATGTGTACGTACCGTGGGAGGAGCTCCCGGAGTACCGCAGCCGTACCGTTCACTAGAATGGTCTCACTGTGTACCGTAGGAGGAGGGGGTGCACCGCATCTGTGCCGTACCGTTCGCGATGACTAGCGACGCGTCCTTTTGGGAGGACCGCAGCCCTGCCGCTGACGACGACGGCAGTAGCCCCTCCCCATACGTGCATCTTGGGGGTGCCGCGGTGGAGAGAGAGAGAGAGAGAGAGAGAGAGAGAGAGAGAGAGAGAGAGAGAGAGAGAGAGAGAGAGGGAGTGAAGGTGGTGGTGGAGCGTCGAGATGGCTGGAGGATAAGACACGGAGGTACTGCTCACGGGGCTCAGCAATATAATACAAAGTTCTATTCCTGGCGTTAAATACACACACACATACACACACACACACACACACACACACACACACACACACACACACACATATATATATATATATATATATATATATATATATATATATATATATATATATATATATATATATATATATATATATTTCCATGTGTCGTAATCTAGTCTAGCCGAATGTGCTTGGGTGGTGGTGGTTGGGGAGGGGGGAGGTGGGTGTCGTCTGGACACCGCACCGGTGCCTACAGCCCCTTCGTCAGGAGGATCGCACGGGACACGAGCGGTGTACGGGATAACCATGTGACCACCTCCACAGGGACAACGTTCAGCAACCAGTTCACAGTGAGACCCACCTACCTACATACCTGCCTGCCTACCTACCTACGAGCACCACAACGTGTCTCTCATGTCTGAGGACCTCATTTGGCAACGGCACTGGAAAGAGCTAAAAGAGGAGGTCCACAGGATAGCACCAAGGGTGGTGGTTTCCTGATGTTGTGACTTAGGGTGAAGGGTTACTGGGACGTTAATTCGCCCACCGTGGTGGCAGTGGCTACGGCGTCCAATTTTCCAAAACCAGTTTGATATGACGTCAGTGACAAGCAGTGTGATGACCGAAAAAGTTCAAGAACTGAGAGAGAGAGAGAGAGAGAGAGAGAGAGAGAGAGAGAGAGAGAGAGAGAGAGAGAGAGAGAGAGAGAGAGAGAGATAACTCCCTCCCCCTTACTACACAAATAAGGTAATCACATAAACACACACACTTCATCACCAGGCTTGCGCTGGTCTGTGTGTGTGTGTGTGTGTTCAAACAGGAGTAAACACATGGTACATACAGACAAGGTTATGAGACGGGCAAACAGTAATTCGACACACACACACACACACACACACACACACACACACACACGCGCGCGCACACGTCGAACTCCTGTCCCCCGTGGCTGAAGTGCACAAGTCACGGCACATGTACGTTTCCAGCGGCTGGGGAAAACTGACTGGGAGAAGACACATCCCCTTGAGGAGGCACCTCACAACCCCTACTGTTCCCCCTCACAACACCGCTAAAACCTCCTCACATATCATGGTAACCTCACAATGTCTTCCACAGTGAGTGAAGTCCCGCCAAAGACTTCAGTTCAGCAAGGCTGGCAAAGAAAGTCTGCTGGCTAGCTACCTCCTCCCCCTTCTTTCCTGCTGAAGCCGTGAGATGCGTCTGCTTCCCCACTCTCTCCTCTCCTCTCTCTCCCCCGCTACACAAGTCTTTCAAAAGGGCTTGGTAAAGTCCAGTACACACTCATTATTACAACCTGATACACTGGGCTGCCTCTATTTCCTGCAGGGCGCCCCCTCGTGGCGAGACGGTGGTACCAATTTCCTGTAGCCTTGGAGACAGCCAGCCGACATCTTCCTCCCCCTCGCTGCTTGTGAAATCGACGCCTAATGCCCACGAGAAAACGGGAAACACACCACTTTATGCCAACTCCGTTTTCTATTTTTCACGACGTACGCTTGGAGATCATCTTCGGGGTCATCCGTCATCATTTGGACTTCTTCTTTCCCCCTCCCTCGAGGGTAGCGTGTGTGTGTGTGTGTGTGTGTGTGTGTGTGTGTGTGTGTGTGTGTGATCCTACGATTACAGTGACTCACGTTCCGCGGGGTCGTTCATCCTTGAAACTCCCACGTTATCTCCTCGTTCTTCTTATTCCCAAAGAAACCTCGATCAAATAATCTCGTTAATTATCTCAGCGGTCAAACCACCATCATCACATTCATCCTCTCTTCTTATCTCTTCTCTCTACCTTCCCCCTCACTTGATGATCTCGGTTCTTAGTCGTCTCTCCTCCACCACTTTGCCTCGTTAGCTCTCGTTTTCGTGACAAATACATCCAATCACACCCCACTCTCCTTCCTCTCTCTCTCTCTCTCTCTCTCTCTCTCTCTCTCTCTCTCTCTCTCTCCTCTGGTGGGGGGGTGGGGGGCGTACGACCTTCATCCCTGAACCCCTCCTTCCCTGTAGTCTCCCAGTCCTGCCTCCACGCCCTTGCGGCTCCTCCCTCCGCTGGTCTCCATCATCTCCGTTAATCACCCTCCCTCACCCTTGTGAGCCCTCCCACCCCCCCCTTTCCTTCCCTCCCCTCCTATAACCTTCTCCATCACACCTGTTCGTGTCCATCACCCTGTGGTCCTCTCCGTCCCGTCCCGTCTCTTTCCCTCTCTTGTCCATCACATTTCTTACTCTTCCTTCTCATTTGTGCTGCCTCGTTGTTTTAAATGCCTCCCTCCCTCTTCCATCACCCTGGAGCTCCTATCTTCCCTCCCTTACCAAGTTCATATTGACCGACCTCCGTATAATGGTAATCCTCCTCCTTGTATCAGTAATCCTCCTCCTTATAACAGTAACTTCCTTCCTTATAACGCTAAGCCCTCAAGCCGGAAATCTTCCTTGCTAATCCTCCTCCCTATAACATAATCCTCCTTGTATAACGGTAAATCCTCCTCCCTATAACATAATCCTCCTTATATAACGGTTAATCCTCCTCCCTATAACATAATCCTCCTTATATAACGGTTAATCTTCCTCTAGAATATAATCCTTCTCATATAATGGTTAATCTTCCTCCCTATAACATAATCCTTCTTATATAACGTTTAATCCTCCTCCCTATAACATAATCCTCCTTATATAACGGTTAATCTTCCTCTAGAATATAATCCTTCTCATATAATGGTTAATCTTCCTCCCTATAACATAATCCTTCTTATATAACGTTTAATCCTCCTCCCTATAACAATAATCCTTCTTATATAACGGTTAATCCTCCTCCCTATAACAATAATCCTTCTTATATAACGGTTAATCCTCCTCCCTATAACAATAATCCTTCTTATATAATGATTAATCCTCCTCCCTATAACATAATCCTCCTTGTATAACGTTTAATCCTCCTCCCTATAACATAATCCTCCTTGTATAACGTTTAATCCTCCTCCCTATAACATAATCCTCCTTATATAACGGTAAATCCTCCTCCCTATAACAATAATCCTCCTTGTATAACGTTAATCCTCCTCCCTATAACATAATCCTCCTTATATAACGGTAAATCCTCCTCCCTATGACAATAATCCTCCTCCTGACCATAATAATCATAATCCTTATAAATAGATAATCCTCCTCCCTATGACAATTATCCCTCTCCTTATACAACAGTCAATCCTCCTCCCTCCTCCATAACGGTAACCCTCCTCTGCTTACAACAGAAATCTTCCTCCTCATATCCATATGAAACACACCGTTGCCTTCTTTCCTCTCTCGCCAAGCCACCCTCACCCTCTCCCACCCACACCATCATCTTTCCATCCGCTCTTCATTATCCAGCTGCTGCTGCTGCTGCTGGTGCGCCGTCATCACACACACCCCATTATCCTCACCCCCATCCCCACAACCCCATGCCTACCCTTCCCCGCCCCAATCGCGCGCCCGGTAAAATCCCGGCGCGCCGCGCCACAAAAACTGGTCGAGGCGGAGCCGGGAACGCTCCTCGCACTTCGTGAGGGACGGCCTTCCCAGGTGTTGACGACACACACACACACACACGCACACGCGCACACATACGGGAATAGCAACAGCGCTGGAAAGGACACCCCAAGGAGGGGTCCTGTCCTCTACTCACGGTGGTGACAGAAAACGGGTCTTTTGGTGTAGTTCTCATGGCCAGCGGAGGAGGGGAGGGCGTGGGTGTGTACCCGTTACATAATGTAATGAGAGAGAGAGAGAGAGAGAGAGAGAGAGAGAGAGAGAGAGAGAGAGAGAGAGAGAGAGAGAGAGTACTGGTGACCTTCATAGCCGACATTAATAACCTCATTATCCCCCAACCCCCCCACACACACACCTAATTACCAGCAATCTACGGCCGAGTAGTTTGAGCGTGGAGGCCAGAAACACCCTCACACAACAACAGAGACGAATGACGTGCCCCAAGGCCTTCCCTTACTTCCACTGGCGTTGTGATGCGGTGAAGACCATCACCCACTATGGAGACCACAGAGGTCCTCTCCCACCTAGACCAATATGGTGGTGGCGTTGATTACGGCCGCCTACAGGAGGGGAAAAGGCAAAGGCGCCGCTGGTGTTACGAAGTCCCACACAACACGCGGGTGCAGGAGGCGTGGAAGGTGGGGGTGTTTTAAGCCCCGTGCGACCTTGAGGCTTTGCAGCAGCTGTGTCCTGGCGCTTAGCAAGCAGGCGCGATCGTCTCCTAAGGCGACACGGGTGAAGGGAGAGACAGACGTAGTAAATGATGATGTCAAACGTGACATAAGTCGTCCACCTCTTGACATTTCGCCAACCAGTCAGGAACACAAGAGGCCCAGCGAACCAGGTTTTTCGGACGCGCATCATCCCCGGCCAAACCTGCACATCCTGCGCCAGGAAAGCACAAGAGCATGCACGACGATGATCGGTTTTTGTCCCAAGATCGAGAATCCGGTGCGACCATCACCTCGGAGGAGCATCCCCGCCAGCCTTGAACGATTAGCATATACTGTTCCCCGCTGTCCAGATCTTCAGGGATTCGAAGCACTTCGACGATTGGGGGATTCTTCGCGTCGCCAGAGCCAATCGTTCCACCAGGAACAACTGACGTTAACTCGTGTCATGATCACTGCTTACCTCTAGGGACAGCCGGGGTCGCGTTCGAGTCTGACTCTGTTTGCTTTCCACCTCAAGACAATTTCTTTTTCTCCAGAAAAAGGTTAAAGTTGAGCGCTGGGGGAACATCGTGAGGAGCAGAGCTTCAAGATCCTGCCACACGGCCTTGGGCAGCGCAAGGATACCCTAGTGGTACTTGAGGCTCAGACTGGCTGTTCTGGATGCCCGGCCCTCCCGGCCTGCGCCACAAACCTGGACAACTTGTGCATGCAGATGTGTGTAAACACGCACCAGGCCAGGGATCTGCAGGAGCACCACCCTCCCGGAACCGTCGTCCTGCCTTGCGTGGAAGACACAGCAAAATGCGGACTATAAAAGCACGTCTCTTTACCAGTGTTCTTCGAAGGAGGAGAAGAATATATATATATATATACATTTGAGGTTCGAGGTGCAAGAGTTCCTTCACCTTATTCGCTCAAGTTCTGTTGGTGTGCCACAGCGATCAGGATAACACACGAAGGCACTGACGTTCTTGCTGTGTATCAATCATTTGTGAGGGCATTTGCCTACTCACTCTGGACCATAATTTGGCTACACCAGAGCTCCCGCAGCAGATCCCCTGATGCGAATCCTGGGGTAATTCCCTCCATCCATTAACCCTAACACAGCAGTAGGGAGCGAGACACCACACCCTTGGCCTCGGGAGAGACAGAACAAAAGCCAAGGTCGCTGATCACATGTGCTTAATGAAGGGCGAAGGTGTGAACACCTGAGCCAGGGACAAAGGTCGTCTCCCTTGACCTTCCGTAGTCGAAGGCGTAGCCCAAGTAACCCCCTAAGTGCTGCTGCTCCATGCGGGTGCCAGCCACCCTCGCCCGTAATCCGTACTCCGCCATGTGCCATACTTCCAGTAGCCGAAGCCCCTCAAGTTTTCACGACCTTAACACACCCCAGACCTACCTACCCTCCACCCTCACCCTTAACACATCCCAGACCAACCTGCTATCCACCCTCACCTCAATTATCAACCTTTCTCGTGGGTAACAAAGAGGGACCTCTACTCCTCCTTTACTTCTCTCTCTCTCTCTCTCTCTCTCTCTCTCTCTCTCTCTCTCTCTCTCTCTCTCTCTCTCTCTCTCTCTCTCCACCCGCACCACGACGGCGCTCCGTCACCCGTCGCATCGACGACACTTGACCTCGCCGCCGCCGACCTTGGGACAGCAGCCACACACTCCACCGTTTCAAACTAAAGGTGTTCGTTTTCGCCTCGCCTCCCAGGGACCACGTCACCATCCAAGCCGTCTTGGCCGGCCAGGAAAAACCTTCAACATTCCCCTCGTGTAGCGGTTCCCTCCCCCCGCGTAGCACCTTCAGAGCAAGAGTCGTAAGCGTTTGATGTCCAAATGATCCCCGCTCCCCCTAAAATAAAAAAAAACTCAGGAAATATATCTTTAACAGACTCTGACTCTAACCTCTTCACCTCAGATTCTCACTAAATCTAAAAGTACATCCTCGATTGTAGCCATTACGACGCGCCGAGGACCATTCTTATTCCAGGACTGTGGAATTTTAGCAGTGAGCTTGTGACCACTTGAGGACCAGCCTTGGCTGCTGGCATATCACGTTCTGGGTCTGGCGTTAGGTGGGAGCGGGGGTGGTTGGTTTTGAGAGATGCATGCTCCAGGGCAGGTCAGCCCAGCAACTGGTGGTGGTGGTGGTGGTGGTGGCGGAGGCGGGCGGCTTGCATAATGTGCTGTTCGGTCACTTCCCCTTTGGTATGTGACCTTTTAGCCAAGTTCTGACCTTAGGTAACAGCCATACCTGACCTAATGGTTTTTGCCGGTCGCACAGCGAACACCACTGACCTTTTCCCTTCCGCTTCACGAGGCATGTTCATCATCAACAAGATCACATTCCCCTGGCGACGTAAAAATGGCCACCACGCTACTGGCGGAGGCACCGACGTGGCTGAGTGATCTCGCGGTTAATCCCTTGGACACGACTTTGTCCGGCCCTCGGTTATGGCGGCCTGGCCTTCCACCCGACGCTTAAAGGTCTGCTCAAAGGACGAAGCCAACACACCCAATGGTCGAGCTTGGACGACTGAGGTACAACTGGGTCATCAAGGTCGAAGTCTTCGTCGTGGTGGTGGACGTCGTCGTCGTGGACACTGGTAGTTTGTCCTGTCAGGGGAGCGACGCCCCTCCCGCCGGTGAACTTGACACGGCCCTTCAGCCTGGTGAAGTAATCGTGCACTTGGTGCTTGATTTGGTGTGTGTGTGTGTGTGTGTGTGTGTGTGTGTGTGTGTGGTGGAGGGAGGGGAGGGGGGGGGGGGTTGCGTGGTAGAGGCGTGGGCGTCAGCACCGATAACGTGCTGAGATTGAGGGCGACGTGATCAGTGTGGGCATGGAGAGCGTGGCTGCAGTCACTGTGGGCGTGTGACTGTGGGTGCAGTGTGTGTGTGGGTGCAGTGTGTGTGTGTGTGTGTGTGTGTGTGTGTGTGTGTGTGTGTGTGTGTGTGTGTGTGTGTGTGTGTGTACTCGAGCTTGTCATCAGACCTCACCAATGTTCACAATGGTCTGAATCGTGCAAATATTTGCCGACCACGATCAACACCAGTATGACTTAAGTGTTATCCTCGAGAGGTGACATAATATCCCAATGTCCTTCACACGCCTTTCAAACCCATGATATTCCCCGCACTATCATAAATGATGACCATTCTGCTTTCCTTTCCTCTCTCCATGTAAAAAGATTATTGTCCTTTAGTGTATAACTTTGCCACACACCACAAGGCTTCCCCTTCACCGTCCTTCCTACGATATGCTGTCCTCCAGCAGATACCCTCTTCATAGACCATCAGGTCCTCTGTTATCTGTCCTTCCCATATACTGTCCTCCAGCAGATACCCTCGTCGTAGACAAATCAGGTCCTCTGTTATCTGTCATTTCACTGTGCTGTCCTCCAGCAGATAACCCCGTCATAGATCAACGGGTCTTCTATCAGCTGTCTTTCTCATGCACTAGGCCACCAGCAGATAAGCTCGTCGTAAACCATCAGGTCCTCTGTTATCTGTCCCTTTCCACGTGCTGTCCTCCAGTAGATATCCTCGTCGTAGATCAACAGGTCCTCTGTATCTGTCCTTCCCATGTACTGTTCTCCAGCAGATAACCTCGTCGTAGACCCTCAGACATCTGTTATCTGTCCTTCCACTGTACTCCCATGTCTTTCGTACCACTAGCCCTCTCCCGGAGAAAAAAAAAAAATCTAACACCGGTACCAATGAATTCCCGTGGGCAGAAAAAGTTCAAGGCGCCACTGGGAGTTGGACTGACGGACTTGAAACAAAGACCACCGCTTTAGAGGATAACCTTGGTTGTCAACATCTTATTCCTGGGGCACGACACGCAGGTTCCCCCTCACAGGGGCTTGGGGGGGGCGACCCGACGCGTCCCGTAAGGTGGTGAGGTACAGACATGGAGATGGAAGGGTAGGAGTTCAGGGACTGACACCACGACAGATCAAGGACAAGAGGCCTGCCGATCTGTGTCCCACGGGTGGGAGGTCAAGGTCTGCCCATAGGACATAACAAGATCTTGAGGCACGAGCTGAGAATCCACACAGCAGGGTGTGTTGTGGCCTGTCTGTATACACACTAGGAAAGCAGGGACGCGAGGAGGACATAACACTGGAACATGAGGACCGAACCCTGGAGTCTGGCTGAGATGAGACCCCTCGGAGACAAAGGGACAACAGCAGGACGTCACAAAGAGCCCAGCAACAGTCTCACAAGTCTCGACGGGGGGGAAAAAAAGTGGCCGGCCGAGAGAGCGGCGTTGCTAAAATACGCGTTTACCGCCGGTGTCATGCTGGGCATGTGAGCCTGACGAGCAAGTCAGCCCAGGGGTCTCCTGCCGTCTCCAGATATGAGGTCACCCTCCGGCGGGGGACGGAGGAGTGGGAAGGGAGTCTAGATGGGTGGGAGGGAGTTTAGAGGAGGAGGGAAAGGTGCCTGGACGGATGAACTATGTAAAAAACAGAGATGGAGTGGAGGAGGGAGGGGGTCCGTGGATGGAGGAGGTCCAAAAAAGTGGGGGAAGGAGTTTAAAAATAGAAGGAAGGGTACGCACGTGGATGCATTATAATGAACCGCTGCTATAAAAGGTGCACGCGTCCCACCACTATACCGAGCCCCAGCGACGTCATACAGAAAAGTACACATCCACCGCCATCATAGAACAGCTGTCGCGGGAAATTACAGACACAAACCAACGTCAAAAGAAAATCTCGGGGGACCACAGAGCCTTATAAGACGAGGACTGGAATTTTCAACACAATGGGGCTCGGGGTCCGAGTTGGAACGCGCGATCCTTCAACCTTCCTCATCCAAACAGCAGAAAAAAATGTGAAAAAGGGGGAGCAACTCGTCCTGGGTATTTTAGGACAGACTCTATTCGCGAAAATGTGACCAAGACATGTACTAATGTAGGGAAACCAGCTCAAACTTCTTGAGGTCAAGTGACCTTTTTTTTTTGCGAGAGTTGATTGATTTGCGGCGGATTCCTGCCCAACCTCTTCCGAGACCCCCTAAGGATTCCAGATACAGAATATAAAGAAGCTCTATCTTGAATGAAGAGTCCTGCACACTTCACCGGGTGATCTACGTACGATCACAAAACGGCCGAACGCCATTCCCTTCGCCTCCGTTTTCTGAGGGGGGGTTCTGCAGGCGCACCAGTAACAGCAACCTTGGGCTACACAAGGAAGCGATTAGCAGCAGCAGCAGCAGGTGATGTGAGGAGGCTACTACGTATGAGGGACGACACAGATTATAAATAATATACTCGCATGACGCCTTATGGAAGAGGAAGGAGGAGCAGGAGGAGAAGGAGGAGGAGGATTTAGCATGAGGAGGTGGAACGGGACACGAACCCGGCGTGGCCACAGCCTCACGTGACCCACCCATCCCTTCCCCCCCGCCCGTGACACACCACATGACCTCCGACCCCACCCCACCCACCACACCTCCCACAAGAACCTGGTCTGGCCTGGCCAGGAAGACGTCACTGGCGATCCTCAGCCAAACAACTTCTTTCCATTT
>NC_092279.1:22331684-22346684 GCF_036320965.1 Panulirus ornatus
CGCACGACGGATCAAGCCACACACCAATGTACAAGCCAAACCACCACAGTGTTATCAGGTCGACACGAACATTCCCCCCCCGCCTGACTCTGGCCCTAAACACTGGGGCTGACGCGACCTACACTCCTCCCTCCCTCTCTCTCCCTCCCTCTGCCTGCCTTGTATGACCTGCATACACACCGCATTATCATACGTCCACACACCACGCGAAAAAGGCCGTAAAAAGGTTTATACCAGAATCCCCGAGCAAATATCTCTCTCCACACACACACACACACACACACACACACACACACACACACACACACACATCTAAGAAAATGTATAACAGAGAACGTTCAAGAGATGCGATACCAAGGGTGTAGAACCTCCCCACCTTCACCGTAAAGAACAAACAGGTAATTACACACACACACACACACACACACACATACACACACACACACACACACACACACACACACACACACACACACACGACCTTTCAGTCCATTACCTGTATGAAAAGGTGTCTTACCGACATTAAGCGAAGGACTAATATGTATCTATGTACGATGCACAGAGATAAACAAATATCAGAAGACAGCTGTCGTATATCCGGATGGATATGGATATCTGAAAACCTTGTGAGACCAGACAGCAAGTCATGGACCCATAAAGTGGCAGGATTCACATACAAAAACGTTGGAGAACAAAAGAAGCGTTCGCAGAAGAAAATGAACCCTTGGAGAACAATAAGAACGTCTGTAGAACAGAGGGGACATTTTGAGAACAAGACACACGTGTTGAAGAACAAGAACGTTTAAAATAAAACTCAAAAACAAACTTGAACGTTTGGAGAACAAAGAAAACGTCTGTAGTACAAAGAAAACGTTTGGAGCACAAAGAAAACGTCTGGAGTACAAAGAAAACGTTTGGAGGACAAAGAAAACGTTTGGAGTACAAAGAAAATGCATGGATCACAAAGGGAACGTCTGGAGTACAAAGAAAACGTTTGGAGCACAGAAAGAACGTTTGATCACGAGCCGCACCAAGGCCTCAGTACTCGAAGGCAGGAACAACCTTGGGCTGAGTAAAGTGATCATTAACGAGACTTACAACTGTGAAAGAGCAAGTCACTGTGTGTGTGTGTGTGTGTGTGTGTGTGTGTGTGTGTGTGTGTGTGTGTGTGTGTGTGTGTTTGCTTGGCTGAGGCTAGCATAAAGGTAAATGTATCAAGGAGGAACAGAACAGGCGAATGTGTCAAGGAGGAACAGAACAAGTGTTTGTATCAAGGAGGAACAGAACAACAAACGGAACGGGGTACATAAATAAACGGAACAGGCAAATGAATTTGGGGGAAAAAAGAAAACGAGCAAAATAATCGTCACAGGATCGGCTACCAAGTCATCTCTCTCTCTCTCTCTCTCTCTCTCTCTCTCTCTCTCTCTCTCTCTCTCTCTCTCTATACCACACAGCCTCCAGCGGAGCCACTGTGAAGGAGGACGCATCTCTCTCTCTCTCTCTCTCTCTCTCTCTCTCTCTCTCTCTCTCTCTCTCTCTCTCTCTCTCTCTCTCTATACCACACAGCCTCCAGCAGAGCCACTGTGACGGAGGACGCATTTCTCTCTCTCTCTCTCTCTCTCTCTCTCTCTCTCTCTCTCTCTCTCTCTCTCTCTCTCTCTCTCTCTCTCTCTCTCTCTCTCTCCCGTATTCAAACGGAGGCAACGTTTCCCCTCTTCGAAATATGGCCACCTCGATCAATAGGTCGTAACGCGAGATCAGACCTGCGGGGGGTGGTGTGGTAAAGCACTTCCCCACAATGATGGACTTGCATCGCAGCGAGTGCCACTCCTCTGTATACGATAGGGTGGGGGAAAATGATAAGTATAACATCCATACTGTTCGAAGATATCAGTGTACATGTGGTTCTTATGATGTAATGTGAGGAATAAGGAAGAATTCTTGGCGTGGCGAAGACCCTAATAAGACGACACAAGGATAGCGTCTGGTGTGGTATTTAAAACACACACACACACACACACACACACACACACACACACACACACACCCATGCACGGAGGACAATACAGCCCGGGGTGGTGGCGACTAATGTGACTTACCATTTTCTGTTCAGTTCGCTGGACAGAGGCATTCTGCACAGAACAATGGACCGAAAAATACACATATTTATATCCCACATCATCCCTCCCCTTCCCAGCGGTGGACGTGTTGAGTGATCGAGTGGGAGATGCATTAAAGAGTCTCATGCCAGACGTCTTCATTGTTTTATCACAGAGGAGAGAGAGAGAGAGAGAGAGAGAGAGAGAGAGAGAGAGAGAGAGAGAGAGAGAGAGAGAGAGAGAGAGAGCCAGCACGGGCGAACCACCACAGGCAAGTCGGTCACGGAACATGACATCGAAGCAGAGACATGCACACGTGCGCCAAGGTCGTTTGGACGAGCATGTGAACGGGCGAATATGGTTGTGACACGAGGAAGACTGTGGCACGGTTAAGTGGAGGGGAAAGAGTGGAGGGAGGACGGAGGAGGTCCATCCTGAGGAGGGGGACTGATATGAAGTGGTAATGTGGAGGGAGACACAACCGTGGACGGAGAAGTGGAGCACCGAGGCAGACCACACTCTGGAGGAAGGGACGGGTTCTCGAGAGAGAGACCCGAGCGTTGGATGATGCCCAACTTAGCTAGCGGGTGGAAGCGGCGTACTAAGTGGGGACGTTTCCTACCCTCACGACGCTGGGGAAGTCGAGGAGGAGGAAGAGGAAGAGGGTGAGGAGGAGGAGGGTGAGGCGATGACGAAGACGAAGGCCAGGATGAGAACGATTTGGCGTGAGAAGGGAAATGAGAGACACAAGAAGGAGGTGCGCTATGTCTCAAGATGCGAGGTGTGATATACGCACGGCGCGCGCGCGCGCGCGCGCCGTGCCTTCATCCCCCCCCCCTAGCCGGCCAGGCAGGCACCACCACCACCACCACCACAAGGCTGGCCAGCTGCCCCTGACACCCACCAAGCCAGAAGAAGACGAATCCCCTGACGGAAGAGAGGAATCTCTGACGAGTCCAGGGGTCTTCAGAGATTCATGCATCGGCTCGGTGTTACGTGAGCGTTGCGGAGGTAAACCCTCTTCCCGGTCGCGCAAGACTCACGCGAAATAAAAACCATGTCGTAAAAAAAAAGAAGAAAAGACAAATCGTTCCCATGGACTTCCCCCGTCCTGCTAAACCCACAAGTAAGGCCAGCGCGCGCGACGAGAGAGAGAGAGAGAGAGAGAGAGAGAGAGAGAGAGAGAGAGAGAGAGAGAGAGAGAGAGAGAGAGAGAGAGAGAGAGAGAACTTCCCAGTGCTAGGGCTTATGGCTGGTTTCATCCCAAAACATAAACCTTGAGGGGGAAAACATAAACCCTGAGGGTTTGATATTCACGGGAGAAAAGGCGGCTGCCTGCAGCTGTTGTACGACGCTGGTGTGGGAGTCCTGCATCATCTGCTCTCTCTCTCTCTCTCTCTCTCTCTCTCTCTCTCTCTCTCTCTCTCTCTCTCTCTCTCTCCTCTCTCTCTCTCTCTCTCCCATCCGGAAATATGCCTTGCCAAGAGCCATAAGCACCGAGTCATGATCTCTTAATGAACTTAAACACATGAGAGAGAGAGAGAGAGAACACTTGCGGGGGCGGGCGTCTCTTCCTTGTGCCACTGGTAGCCACTTCTTGAGGCCGGGATTAACTGGACAAAAAGAGAGGAAAAAGCCGCTCGGAAGGCTTAGCTAAATGTTAATCCAATTAAATGATTCAAAGTGGCATTTTTACGACCATGAGCCGCAGCGCGTTCTTTCGTAATTCACTCCAAGTCTCGTGTAATCGTCGACCACACTACTTCCTCAGAGCTACATACGAAACGGTAATGTCTTCGGCCGATACATGTGTCTCGCACTTGTGGTTCATATCGTTCGGCGCGTCACGACCACAAGACTTCCTCAGGGATGTGGGGGGGCTGGCGGCTGCCAGGGTCGCGAGACCAACTCCCATGGCTTCGGTCGCGAGACCTTCTCTCTCTCTCTCTCTCTCTCTCTCTCTCTCTCTCTCTCTCTCTCTCTCTCTCTCTCTCTCTCTCTCTCCAGGGCTTCGGGGCTGCGAGACCTTGGCCACTACAATGATACACAGATTCTTAACCAGGTAATTACCGGACGTCAAACACTTACACAAACACACACACACACACACACACACACACACACACACACACACACACGAAATGGGAGTCCCCACCCGAATGTAAAACTCCCTCTCCGTACAGTGCAAACAATTACTCAGACAGGAACATGAGGACAGTGCAAGAGAGGAGCCCAGGGGACAGAGAGCGAAGCTGTAGACAGGATCATACCCACAAGACAGAGAAACAAGAGCCACCAGGAAGTTTCATCAAAGTATAACAGCAGCGAAAGTTTCAGATAGCGCAAAACCCCCTCTCACCGTACTACAGCACACAAACGTGTGATTAGAAAAAAAAAAAGAGAAAAAAGAAGGATAATGTATTGACACAACCTTCCTGGTCATGCACTGCGGTGCTGGCTACTTGGGCGGCGTAGGTCTGAGAGGCGAAGTAGAATGCTGGCACAAATGTCGGGTTGGGGTTGTCAGAGCCAGTGACGGTCATGGGAGCGGAAAGCTAAGACAGTGCCTGCCTGCCGTCCCTACCCTTGACGGGAGGGAGACGGGTTGGTAGGAGGAATTGGGAGGGAGGGAGAGAGAGAGAGAGAGAGAGAGAGAGAGAGAGAGAGAGAGAGAGAGAGAGAGAGAGAGAGAGAGAGAGAGAGAGAGAGAGGGATGGGGTGAGGGGGAGAGGGCGCGCCCTCCCACCCCAGGGCCAAGCCAGAGCCCCAGTGGGAGGACTCTTATTCCTGTAGAGAGGGGCGTGGTCAAAGAGGACGCGAATCAACCGTGAGTCGTAAGCGGTGCGTGACTCGGCGGGTCCGTCCACCTACAGGGAGGGAGGTTGGGGGGAAAGGTGGGTGGGAAAGAGGGAGGAGGAGGGTGTATGGATGAGTACATGAGAACCGTAAACTGCTGTTGGGTGGGGGGATGTGGACTCCGGTATGAACAGAAGTCACGAGTCAAATTACATCTTTTCTAACACAGAAAAAAATCTATAATCTTGTGTGCTTGCATCCAGGCGGGCGGCTGTGATGTGCACGTCAGAGGGTGTGGGTGATCCATCAGCGGCCGGCTGTTGCCCCAAGAAGATCAGGGTACACGAAGCGGGGGTACCTGGGTGCACAAGAAGTGGGGTACCAGGGTACACAAGAAGTGGGGTACCAGGGTACACAAGAAGTGGGGTACCAGGGTACACGAAGCGGGGTTACCTGGGTGCACAAGAAGTGGGGTACCAGGGTACACAAGAAGTGGGGTACCAGGGTACACAAAGCGGGGGTACCTGGGTGCACAAGAAGTGGGGTACCAGGGTACACAAGAAGTGGGGTACCAGGGTACGAAAGAAATGGGGTACCTGGATACACAAGAAGTAGGGTACCAGGGTAAAAAAAGAAATGGGGTGCCAGGGTACACAAGAAGTGGAGTACCAGGATACACAAGAAGTAAGGTACCAGTGTACACAAGAAGTGGGGTACTAGTGTCCAGGAAACGGGGGTACGAGGGTACAGAGGAAGAAGTTGGGTATGAAGTTACCCAAGACTCCTCGGACCAGCTGGATGAGTACACACACCTACAGTAAGGTAAGGCGGTGCACAAGAAACGGGGCAGCACTAGGCGGGATAACATGCAAAGAGCGAGGCCACACAGCTCCGCGCCTGAAGGCTGACCGAAACGAGGTGTTCACAGTTATCATATGCAACGCATGACGGATGGTTCTCTCTCTCTCTCTCTCTCTCTCTCTCTCTCTCTCTCTCTCTCTCTCTCTCTCTCTCTCCGTACAGTCACAGCAAAGAGGTAAGATTTTACAGCTTAATACCTCTATAATAAAACGGGGGGGGGGGGGGGGGGGGGGTAGCTGGAAATCAACCCCCCCGTCTCCCAACTCCTGCATTACTTTTCTAAAAGAGGGAACAGAGGAAGGAGCCAAGCGAGGAGTATCTTTCTTTTACCCATATCCTCTAAGGCTGGTTTATCTAGTCCTGACACTACATCGCTAGTTTTTAAAGACATTTTTATATTTTTTAAGGTCCTTCGAAATTTTTGAAATACTTTTCCTCTATCATCTTTGCTCCCTTTCATTAACCTTTATATAATCTAAATGAAGGTCCAACCTTGATGTGGACTTTGGCCCGTGACTGGAGCTTTCAACGTGTATATATATATATATATATATATATATATATATATATATATATATATATATATATATATATTCTTTTCTTTCGTACTATTCGCCATTTCCCGCATTAGCGAGGTAGCGCTATGAACAGAGGACTGGGCCTTAGAGGGAATATCCTCACCTGGCCCCCTTCTCTGTTCCCTCTTTTGGAAAATTAAAAAAAAAAAACGAGAGGGGAGGATTTCCAGCCCCCCGCTCCCTCCCCTTTTAGTCGCCTTCTACGACACGCAGGGAATACGTGGGAAGTATTCTTTCTCCCCTATCCCCAGGGATATATATATATATATATATATATATATATATATATATATATATATATATATATATATATATATATATATATATATGTATATATTTTTTTTTTCTTTTTTTTTCGCAGTATTCGCCATTTCCCGCGTTAGCGAGGTAGCATTAAGAACAGAGGCCTGGGCCTTTAAGAGAATATCCTCACCTGGCCCCCTTCTCTGTTCCCTCTTTTGAAAAAAAAAAAAAAAAGAACGAGAGGGGAGGATTTCCAGCCCCCCGCTCCCTTCCCTTTTAGTCGCCTTCTACGATACGCAGGGAATACGTGGGAAGTATTCCTTTTCCCCTATCCCCAGGGATAATATATATATATATATATATATATATATATATATATATATATATATATATATACTGTAACCAGGATGCTGTTAGGGTAAAATTGGTGAGGACTATAATTGAAGATATCGAAGTGAAAATATTTCAAAGATTGTGAGTAAGAACATGACCAGATGTCAGTTGATGAATAACAAAAATACCGACACTGACCAATAAATGCCCAGAAGCTGTGGATGCACAGACGCTAACCCATAAATGTCGAAACAAATAAAAATAATTCCTAACTGCCGGGGACACTAACCAATGAATTACAAGACACTGACCAATAAACGCTGACGCTCACCAAAAAAATACCGAGACTAACTTATTAATGTATAGACACTAACCAATAAATGTCGAGACAATAATAACCAATAAATGCTGAGACATTAAGCCAAAAATATGAAGACTCGCCAATAAATGTCGAGACAATAATAACCAATAAATGCTGAGATATTAAGCCAAAAATATGAGGACTCGCCAATAAATATCGAGACAATAATAACCAATAAATGCTGAGACATTAAGCCAAAAATATGAAGACTCACCAATAAATGTCGAGACAATAATAACCAATAAATGCTGAGACATTAAGCCAAAAATATGAAGACTCGCCAATAAATGTCGAGACACGAAAGAATAAACAATGAATCACTAACCAATAAATGTCGAGATCAACCAATACATGCGGGGAAGTAAACCAACAAAATGCCGAGACTGGGAAAAGGAACCAGTAAATGCCGAGGAAGGGAAGCAATAAATGCCGAGATGCTAGACCAACCGATGCCGAACCACTGGGCAACAAATGTCGCGACACCATCCAACGTACACCTGAATGCTGCGGCGCGGTAAGAAACAAATGCCGTAACTCAGACTCTCCGCCCAGGTGATACGTCAAACTAATGGCATACAGGAGCACGAGGAGCAGGTGGGAAGGGCGGGGAGGTACGTGGGAAGGGCAGCAAGGGAGGTACGTGGGAAGGGCGCAAGGGTGGTACGTGGGAAGGGCAAGGGATGTAGGTGGGAAGGGCAAGGGAGGTAGGTGGGAAGGGCAGCAAGGGAGGTAGGTGGGAAGGGCAGCGAGGGAGGTAGGTGGGAAGGCTCTATGACAAGGTCATCTGCTGCAGGGCACAGGGGGTGTTATCCCCAGCTCGTGATCTTTATATAAGGAGACAGGACGGATGAGTAGATGCACCATTCTATATATATATATATATATATATATATATATATATATATATATATATATATATATATATATATATATAGAGAGAGAGAGAGAGAGAGAGAGAGAGAGAGAGAGACGCACTATCGTGGTTAACACCTGGAAAGTCCTGGAAGCGTTTGGCACCGACGTGCATAGTTGGCGTTACGACACTTAACCTAAGACTCGAAAGGTATATTGATTACAGCGATAGACCACGTTATAACCATCCGGGATCCGAAGGTGTCTTATTGATACGTCACCTGCAGCCATCAGAAAGACGACGGACTGTAGGGTGTGTGTGTGTGTGTGTGTGTGAAGACACATCGCTGGACAGTTATCTGCAGCGTGTACAACGCCAGGTGGGATGGGATGATGATGATACAGGAGGGGGCGGGGAGGAGTGGATGGATAATATACGTTGTGCCTAGCGGCGGCCGTGGGAGTGCTTGACGGAGCGGGGGAGCAGCAGCAGCAGCAGCACGACAGCCTGTGGACATGAGGAGGATCTTCAGAGGTGGTGGCAGACCTCTGAAACCCCCAGGGGAGATAGGTGTTCATATGCTCTCTCTCTCTCTCTCTCTCTCTCTCTCTCTCTCTCTCTCTCTCTCTCTCTCTCTCTCTCTCTCTCTCTCTCTCAGCGTTTCCAGCGGTCCAGTGCTACTGGAGGGGAGGGTGATGACAACAGCCAAGTGGGGTGGGTGGGTTAATCCATTCGCGAGTGTGTCAAGTGGCTTTGATCGCAGGTGCGGCTGGCAGAAGGCAAGGAGGGCACCAGACATCGCCGGCCCCACGAGCTGTTCGACACCACCCTTCCTATGAGAGAGAGAGAGAGAGAGAGAGAGAGAGAGAGAGAGAGAGAGAGAGAGAGAGAGAGAAGCATCTTCACCACACTGGTCAGACTCGCCAAGATGCGTCGGCGGGTGGTGGGGTGGCGGGGGGGATCGTGGTGGTAAGGTGATACCAGGTTTTAAACAACAGGAGAGACGCAGCGAGGGGGGGCACGGGAAATGAGTCTACCCCACGCGATCCCCAACGCGAGGTATATATATTCCTTCAGAATACATCGGGAAAAACTTTCTCCTCCTCCTCCTCCTCCTCCTCCTTCTTCTACTTTTTGTCATTTAAGTCAACGGGTACACACATCTTTACTTGTGGCGCTGGGCGTTGCTGGTTTTGCCCGGGTAAGTAAGTGGCTGTGTGTCTGCTTGCTTGCTTGCTTGCTTGCCTGTCTATGACTTAAACGTCTTTTAATGTATATCTGGATCACTTCAAACCTGTATCTTTCTTCACACTCGTCGGTGACCCAACTGTGTTTACGACGGTAATATAAACTAATTGGTCTAGCATTTAGCAAAGGCGATAGTTTTCTGACAATACAGAATTCTATCTAAACGGAATAATATTCTTCTTGCCTCCTATAAGAAAAAAATAAGCTCGGTAAGGCAGAGAGGGTTGTGACCTGAGTACCACTGAATATAGGCTTCAGTAAGAAGGTATTGTGGCCTCCGTGGCAACCTTCACACCCATCAAGATCCCCATCTGGCGAAGACCAGACGACTCAAGGATGTGTCGTCTGCTATTAGGGTGTACAGCCTTGGTTGGTTTAGGGGAACGATAACTTTCCCTTGACCCACAATTCTCGTCTCTTTCAGTCCCACATATCTACTTTTGGCGACCAGAAGTGAATCTAAATGAGGTATTTCCCGATAAGAAATCTTGCGCGTTTTTGCCTCAGTATACTGAATATATGAATTTACTATTACACAGTATGCGCAGGTGATAATAAAAGGGAAGTTCTCAGAAGCATGTCCTTACTGGCCACGAACACCTGACCATATCATCAGACACGCGCATTCCAAACCCCCCTCTGTCAAGGTGGACGCATCCTCTAGCATCCACGAGAGAGAGAGAGAGAGAGAGAGAGAGAGAGAGAGAGAGAGAGAGAGAGAGAGAGAGAGAGAGAGAGAGAGAGAAGGGTAAGAAGGGAAGGGAATTCGATGAGACAGTAAGAGGTTATCCTTCGCTTTGGTATTTCCACCCCTTTCTCTCGTGTGTATTTGTGGATCAACATGAGCTCACTATCAACAAGTAAACATGTTAGGAGAGTATATATATATAAATATATATATATATATATATATATATATATATATATATATATATATATATATATATATATATATATATATTGCGTGATAATTCTACGAAGGGGTAAATGCACTCCAGTCGGGTTCAAAACACTAAATCATTCGAACTCCTTCTGGAGTGCGATATATATATATATATATATATATATATATATATATATATATATATATATATATATATATATATATATATATCATATATAAATTCACAGAGCAATGAATCAGAACTGGGCACCCTGTGAACTATACTTCCGATTCCCACCACAGGAAAATCACATCGAAAGGTCAGGTGACAAGTCCAACTCGCGCTGTGTTTTAACATGCAAATTACCCGGCTACACTCATTATTCCTGTAGGTGCCCCTGCCACTCTTCGTGCGGTGCCTGCCCTTGGCCACACCCGAGCTAGAGAAGGGCCGGGGTCACACCTACCTACCTACCTACCTACCACAGCCTCGCTCCTGATCCTGACACAACAGGTAAAAGTATCTCTGTTCGATGATCAGTCACAAACAAAACGTGAGGTGAGTCTGTTACCTGTTTGCGGGATTTCTCGGTGGCGAGGTTGAGGATGGAGCCGTGGATCTGGAGTCCCAGGGTCAACGTCAGGTTCCGCAGGTCCGACAGCCTCCGGAGTGGAGGGTGGGATCGCTCGGTGCCTCCTTCCTGGGACACCTGGCGTCCCAGGCCGGAGTCCCGGGACAGCTGGCGCCTAAACTGGGCGTTCTGGGACCGCTGGTACAAGAGTATGGCTTCCTGGGACTGATGACTCTTCAGGAGGGAGTCCTGGGACAGCTGCCGTCTGTGGACATCTTTGCGGGAGCGCAGGAAGTGGAGAACACCTTCCTGGTAAACGTCTCCGTCATCGGCGTCGCTTAACACTTTCTCAGTCACCCTCACCGTCGGGGCCTCCTGATGCTCATTCTTGTCGTCAGCGTCTCCGGCGGGAGTAAGAGGCGGAGGCGACTTTTGCTCTCCGTCTGCATCCGCACGCTGCTGTTGCTCGTGGTGTTGGCTTGCATCTGTGGTCGTCTGTGGGTGGCTGTTAACGTCACCCATGTCTGTGGCGGCCTCTGGCTCTGCGGGGCCGTCACCACTTGCGAGAGGTTGTGACTGATGGGGAACGTAGGGAGAGGAGTCGGTGATCACCGCGTGTGCCTCTCTGGGCCAAATGCAGTAGGGACCTGCTGGAGCTCCTGGCCGCTCATCGAAGTCACGGACGGTCCCCAGGCGTTGCGTGTCCTCGTTAGTGTGAAATATGTGGACCGCTCCTGCAGTCGCGGTGGCCGGGCCGCTGTCGTGTCCGTCTGTGTTGGGCTGTGCTGCACCTGTGTCTGTGGAGGGGTCCGAAGACTCGCCGGCGTCTGTGAAGGCCTGCGGAGACTCGACTGTGAAAGTAACTGGCTCAAGAACTGTTTCAGTGAGGGCATCGGTCTGGTCGTCAGCACCCGAATGATGGAAAATGTCCGCTAAAGACTGCGATTCGGAGTTCGCGTCCGTATACAGGTGTGATCTGCCATCACGGCCTGGGGAACCCGGAGGGTCTGTGACGGCGTCTGTATGAACTGTGACTCGGAAGGAAGGTGACGGCGAGTCTTGTGTACCTGGATGACGGGATGCGTCTGTGAATGTGTGGCGGGCACCCTGGCTGCGTGGAGAGCCATCCGAATGTGTGAAAGTGTTGGCGTGGTCATCAGTCTCAATCTCGGGGCGTGGACGGTGGTCGGCAAGCCCCTCGCCAGGTAGAAATGAGACCTGACTATGGTGCTGGAGGGAAGGTCCAGCCGTGGACAGATCGCAGTGCGTAAGGTCAGAAAATTGGGCCGAAGGGTCCCAACTGTGAGCCATGTCTAGGCCAACCTTGATGATCACTCCTTCGCCCTGAGCAGCACATGAAAATATCCAACAAACTGTTTGCCATACATTCGTCCTACAGTAAAGAAGGACGCGCTGTACTTAGCACTTTACACGATCCATGGCGGACAATGCGTATGAATGTTCAAGTCAAAAACTACATAAAATGTGCTGCATCTGTACCCAGGCATCATGTACATTTCAGTCGTCGGCCTGTATCACACTCTTATCTAGACTGTAAGATATACAGAGTGGGTGAAGCCGTGGTGCTCCACATTACACTCGGACCTCCAACATGACAACATCAACACACCATAACCCGCCCGGCTGGGTAACAGCTGTGTCCGGCCGCTTCGTGATCACTAAGGCAGACACTCGCCACCACTGGCGCGTAGGAGAGGGCAAAACCAAGTTTAAAGTTGCGTCACCGTGGACATCACGCGTGCATGTCACTGCATCTCTTTACTGCATTCGGATGTAATAATTTATTTCATTGCTCGTAAATTTCAACACTTATCGCGCATCACTTAGTAGCAAGCACAAGTCATGTTAAATGTATGCAAATTACAGTTCTTTTCTTAGCTTGGAGCGTTTTAAATTAGCGAGCGACAAGCTATGTAATACGATCATCAAGTCTTGCGAGATGTGTTGTGGGTGTGCGTTACCGATTCCAAAGCGTCCACCCCTCCGTGTCCGGACGACACAAGTTCTGCACACACGTTAACTCCACCACCCTCGAGGGAGGGATGATCGTCCAACAGGCTCGTCCACACAAGCTCCCGTCCGCATGACTGGCCAGCGCCTGGGCGACTACGATCACCGCAAGTACTCTTGATCGCCGCCGCCGCCAGGAGAAGCGAAGCCGCGGGGCAAGGGTTCATGCAGGAGGGGCACCGTCTCCTGGAAGTGTTTCACTTTCACGAGAGACCGCGGGCGGCTGAGAGGGGGGGGGCGCAGCGAGACCGTTCGTCCGTCGCCGCTTGCTGTCGTCGGTGGCTTGTGGCACGCGACGGCGCGTGGAGCTGTGCCCGTCAGGAGGGAGGAGGTGGCGCCCGTATCGCGCTCGGTTGCACACTGACTCCCGAGGCCGCCATTCTTCCCAGCCAGACCCGACTACCTCGAGCCCGCCTCCCAAGCCCCTCGAGGACCCGGGGCGAACCTGCACCAGGAACTGGGGGACAACGGGTGCTGGGGGAGGCGGGGGTTGGGGGGCAGGGGGTTAGGGTTCCAGTGACCCGACACGGCTGCGGTGTCACGCACGACTGTCACAATAGCCTTGTGTCGGCAACCGCCAGCATAAATATACGCCAGCGGTAACGACATCTGGCAAGGAGAGACACCCAGGCAGGCCAGGCCAGGCCAGGCCGGGAACCACGCCTCACATAAGGCCAAACATCAGGAGCAGAAACACTAGGAAGGCTGACTACCCCACCTCCTCCCTACGTAATAAGAAAAAAAAAATATTGGGACGAGTAAACCACGGGTGAATGTGGATGATTTAAAGACTCTGACGTGCTACAAAAACACAGTGTGGACTGCAGCCCACCCAGGCCCCGGTCACTGGAGAGGGGCCGGGGGGAGAAGGGAAGAGAAACTTTGACAAGACGAACATACGATACACAACGAAACAAACTTACGACTAAAGTACTAATGGAACTGTCACTGGAGATACGGCACAGAGGCGCGGCCTTAATTCCTACGTCCGTGCGTACGTAGTGAACCTGGCAATAGATAATAAGATCAAAGTGAAAGTGTGCAGAGAGACAAGCATGATTACGTGGTCGGGTGTAGGGGAGGTTGGATAAGTTAGCATTTAGATGGGGACCTTTAAGCAATCACTGAGGGGCCGGGATGGATGCGTGTGTGTGTGTGTGTGTGTGTGTGTGTGCGCGCAGTGCCGCCTCCCCTCCCCTCACCCCGCACCAGGCAGATAAGACTAACACCCACAACAAAAGCTTTTCAGGGCAGCAGTTTCCCCTGGACGAGAGCACCACACTCGCTCGGGTCGACGGACAGTAAAGCTCGCATGACTCGCGGGGTCTTCGGTGTATCCTGGCGGGCCACAATAACAGCAGCGGGATGCCGCGGAGCACGAGAGAGAGAGAGGAGAGAGAGAGAGAGAGAGAGAGAGAGAGAGAGAGACACTCTTCCCCCCTCCCTAAAAAAAAATAACCCTTGGTATTTACGTGTGTGTTATTTCAGAGGCAGGGTTGCAGGTCGAGCACACTGCCGCATTGTTGCCAGTCCACACCAATCTCTCACTCTCACTTTTTAGCCCAAATGACAGTGTAAACGACGCGATGTTTTGCTGTGGGGTGTTGATGTTAAGGTCAGGGACTCCGCATTGTGTGCCAGCCTGGACTTTTATCTCGCGGTGCACTGTGTGCGCGACGCGTTGGGAGAGGGGTCTGTGTCTTATGTGTCTGTCCAACCTGGCGTTCGTCGCCTGCCCGGCCACAAGCCCTGGTCACTGTAAGGGGTCCCATACCGCACTGACCTCTTCTCTCTCTCTCTCTCTCTCTCCGGCGACCCCCTCCACTCCCTTCCACTCCACTCCCTTCCCCTCCCGAGGGAGCCCTCCACACGGTCCCTATATCACTTCCTTACGAGGTGTAAGGGAGTGGGGGCGGTGGAGGCCCGGGATCCCTCCTCCGCATTGGTCCAACAATGATAGCCGCTGATGACCTAATAAACAAAGAGGCAAACACACCACCGCACGACCTTGCTGGGACTTGCCCACACAAGCACCGCCACAAAGGCTTACAAACGCGGCAGCAAGCAAGCGAGCGAGCGAGCAAGCACTCGCACACTCAAAAGGGTATATGAGCCCACAAGCATACACACACACACACA